>NC_090200.1:30012500-30312500 GCF_033026475.1 Channa argus
AAATAAGTAGCCCTTTGGCCCATGTACCCAAATGGATCTAATGGATTTCATATAACCACAACAAACCTGGTTTAGGGACCTTACAAACAGTCTTGGCCAAAAATATCAGCACCCTGGAAATTCTATCAGAAAATGCAACCCTTCAATCAGAAAATTGGCATTTTTATCTCAATATTTTTTAGCACGCCTCATGTAACCGTGAATGAGTTTCTTACACCTCTCTACTAGAATTATGGACCACTCTTCTTTGCAAACTGCTCCAGGCCATTCAGATTTGAAGGATGCATTCTCCCAACTGCTGTTTTGAGATCTCTTCTTTTAACCTCCAACATGTTTGACTGTAGGGACTGTGTTCTTTGAAGGCCTCATTTATTTTTCTGTAAACAGTGCCATGATGATCTTAACCAAAAAGTTCTACTTTTGTCTCATCTTTTCACAGTACATTCTCCCAGAAGGATTGTGGTTTTTGTCACATACGTTTTGGCAAACTCCAGTCTTGCTTTTTTATGCCTTAGTGTCAGCAGTGGTGTCCTCCTGGGTCTCCTACCATAGATTCCCTTTTCATTCAGATGGCAACAGATAGTGCAAGCTAATACTGTTGTACCCTGTGTCTGCAGATCAGCTTGAATTTGTTTGGAAGTTAATCCAGGTTCATTATCCACTATTCAAACAATCCTACATTGTAATTTTTCATTAGATTTGCTCTTCCGTGTCCAGGAAGGTAAGCTTCAGTGTCATGGGGTTTAAAACTCTTGATATATGATAATGATAATGATAATGATAATGATGAAAATGATAATGATAATGATAATGATGATAATGCGCACAGTGAACACAGGAACTTTAGATCTCTGGAGATCAAACAGTACAGTCACAGACAGCCGCACTGTCACAACCATGTTTTACCTTGCAGTAATGGGGTTGCTCTGAGAGGCTGGACTTTGTGAGTCATGTGATAGAGCGGAGCCTGTAGATCCAACTGACCCTACAGAACCAGAGTTGCCCACTGTAGTTTTACTCCCACGATGCACCACATTGTTCCTCTGGTTAACTGGTTTAACAGTCACAATAAGGTTGTGACTGTTAGCCACCATCATGTCTGTAACCTAAAAAGAGAGTTATAGCTTTGAAAGAAGTCAGTGGATTTGAAAACATAAATCATGTGTGTTGTACATAAATTAACTTGTTAATCACATTTTGAATGTTGAATGTATGTTATACCTTATGATTCAAACAGTACCTCATTCAATACATGAATTGAAAACTATTATGGTAACATAATTTAACTTTTGCAGAAGCTCCGTGGATCTCCGCAATCATTAACTTTTGGCACTGTTTACCTGATCCAAAGATTTTCCTGCTACATCAATGCCGTTGACTTCAAGGATTTCGTCGTTAACTCCCAGCAGCCCGGTGCTCTCTGCCAGCCCACCACGTACCAAACGAGATATGAACACCCCTGGAACCTAAAGAGGAAAGCATAAAATACTTTTCTGTTTGTTTCATCAGTTACAACGTAAGATCCTATATTTTTTCTGGTCAAACATAAGAAAAATACAGCAACATGTCCATTATATGCCATATGTTATCAAAAACTTTATTGTGTTGGGTTTTTAACAGATATTGCAAGCAAGGGTATTCAAAAAAAGCAATATAATAATGATTGGGATGGCGAACTGAGATCACAAATATGTTAACAGGACTTTCACACACATGGCTACAGAAGTCTGGGTCAGTTGCGGCACCAATTTATTGTCAACTGAAAACCACCTACTGTCCACTTTACATGCAACAGCAGTTAAAGAAAGGTGATCTTTATGAAAATACATCGTCTCTGTTTAGCTATTGTTAGGTGAGCGTTTTTTAGAAACATTTTGATTCCAGCAGATACCAAAACAGAAAGCCTGTTTTTTGCCTGATGTGGAGGAATTCGAAATTAAAAACAGAAAAAGTTGATCACTGTGGTGTCTCAGTTATTAACAATGTCTTTAACTTGGTCCTGATAACTTATATCACATATCAAGTTGATTGAAGTGGACCTAAAACAGAAATCAATATATATTGTGGATGAATTAGAAATAAAAAAGGGGAAATGGTGGTTGCCATGGTTTCCTGATTATTAAACAATCCTATGTAAGAAGTGAGACAGAATTACAAAAAAATAAATAAAAAAAGTACAAATTGACACCATTGTAGTTGGAAAAACTGGTTGGAGCCAACCATGTAACAACACTTCAGATCAGAACTGCAGCTTCACCAAAGAACAGATATGAAGAAATGCAAATATAATCATTCAAAGTGTCTTAGTTTTTCTGTGCAATATGTCCGCGGTACCCTACTGGTGGCGTTCCATAAAGAATACAGTGTGTTTAATCTGAAGCAGAATTATAAAATCCAACCTACAGTTCTCCTTTCAGCCACCAGGTATTGCAAAGTCACTTCCCTGATCCCCTTTCTATACTGTACTATAGCCTACTAATGTCTGTGAATGTGTTTCTGAATTTCTTGACAATATTACTGCGCTAGATAATTACAGAAGATTACACCAGGTTTCAGATTATTATTATTTAAAGATCTACCAAATATTATAAACACAGCAATGTGAGTCATTGAAATAGTATAGTGTGTTAAAAACTTTATTTTAAATCAGATTACAGATGATGATGATGACGTCTTGGACATGACACTGCCTTAAGTGTAAATTGTGTCTTCGGCTCTGTTGAATGAATGAAAAGTGATCTACCAATTGTTAGTTTTTTGATTAGTTGTCCTCCCTTCCTCTAGTAACACAGACCTACAGCTTATTAGTGTTTTTGTTATCACACAAATGACACACATACTTGCAGGTGAATATTCTGCGCAATGGAGCATATGCTCAAACATTCTTAAATGATATATAAATGACTTGGATTTGTCGACTAAGTTTGGTTCCTATAGTTAGTGTTTATTTACTGTAGGCTGCTGTCATGTTTTGTGCGCCTAATTACTTTGCATAGTTTTGGTGTCAGATCAGCTGACGTTTTCAGACAAAAATCTTCAGGCCTGCGATATCCATGCCACTATTGATCTCAAGTGAAAGCGAAAGACCCGCCCGACAACAAGTGACTAGTGTCCATCTTCATTCCCTCCATTTAAAAAAACATCCTTTTTTCAACAGTTTACCGCTGGCCCGTGTTCATATCATGTTCATAATGTTTGCCAATTAATAAAAATTAAAAACTCATATCAGATTGGCATACATATTCAGAAACTTTGCAACAACACTTATTATTAGCTCAAGTGCCTCCCATTTCCCTTGATTGTTGATTGGAGTTGACAATGTAAACTATATCAGACCAAACACCATGAGGTAAAAGGAACCGTATGGAGAGTTCAGAAACAGGATTATAACATGTTCCACAGTGCTCAGTGGCAACAGTCCTAAGCACACAGCCAAGACAAAACATAAATGGGTTAGGGACAACTGTCCTAGAGTCCTCGTGAAGGTCCTGGAGTGGCCCAGCTGGAGCCCGGACTTGAACACCTCTAGAGAGAGCTGAAAATGGCTGTCTTCCAATGGTCTGCATCCAACCTGACTGAGCTTGAGAGGATTTGCAAAGAATGGCAGAAAATCCCCCAATCCAAGCTTGTTGTGTCATACCCAATGTGATACATGCCAATGTGATATTTCAGCATTTGTTTTTTGTAAATTCATAGACACTTCTAAAATTCATATTTTGTGTTATTATTATGGCATACTGAGTGTAAATTAATTTAAAAAAAAAAAAGAATTTAAACAAATTTAAACAACTGTATTATCAGGCTGCATAACAATAATGATAACAGTAAAGGGTGTCAGAAAACTTTCTGAATTCACTGTATTTCATCTAGTTAAAACAAATCTGATTGCAAATCTGTCACATTTTATATTTGTTTGACATTAGCTCTTTCAGTACAAACATTAGCGCCAGTGGCATGATTAGCCTGGGTACCACCTCTCCTCATCTAAGCTATGGCTAAAATTGTCTTGAGGATTATGTTTGATTATCATATTAAATTTGTTGTGTTACCTTGAAAGGTGGAATGTCATCTTGTATAATACACAGTAGGTTTAAATTAAATAACTTATCTCACCTTTTCGACACCATGTGGTGTCACCCGCATGCTTACTCCATCACGAATGTAGAAGCCTAGGGGTTTATGGGTACCATGCTTGTGGAGTCGTACACGCCGGTGTGTCTCAGGTAAGATGTCCACATCGATAATGGATGAGATCTGTCTGAAGTTCTGTGGTAGACCAATCATAAGGCCCTGTTTATTCTTTGAGTGGGTGGAGCCTGACCCAGTGGGCCGGAGTCCAGTTAAGCCCAGTCCCTTTTTACGCCTCTGTAGGGAGTTGGTGCCAAAAACTACAGGTTCATCCTCTTTAAGGGAACACAAAGAAACATTAAGAGATAGTTCATTAGTTACATTGCGATGTACATACAAATGTCAAGTACAGTGCATTTTTAATAGTATTGGAAACTGGCCTGGTGACTTACATATGTATATAAAACCATCCTACAGATGGAGCAGCCTAAAACTGCTGCATGATTCATGCTGGAGTCCTGCCGGATGGGGGATGTATCCCATACGGAATTTACACTGAATGTTGACCATCCGCAATGACGTAATGAACTTAGACCCACGTTGTTAATGCCCCTAAACCACTTTCTTAAAATCAGGTTGCAAAGCTGGATTAATGCATCAGGTGGAGCAGTGATTAGTGTTAAGATACTGCAGTATGTGGCGATCTGAACCTTCTGTCCAATCAAAAATCCTCATTGTACTGTAGCTCTTTGTTTTTCTCTCAGTGATCTGCATTGTGAACATTAACTATAAGAGTCCAGGTTCAGGTCTGTGTGTCTGTTTAACCGCAGGCTACACACACCAGCAGAGCAGAGGTGGAGGTGTTTTTATTTGTGCTTTAAAACGTAATCACAGTGACACTATCAGAAAATAAGATTTTATTTCTCAGATTTGTATGTTAAAATCGCTCCCTTTCTTCATTCAGTCTCTACCAAACTCGACCACTGTCTTTCTCTGTGTCACAAATGGCAGCAGCGGAATGGAGACACTCACCACATACTTTTTATTACCCATGTAGAAACACCGTGGTGGTACAGTAGTTAACGCAAACCTATTCAAACCTACCTAGACTTCTGTTAATATAACGTCAATATTATTATTATTATTATTATTATTAATAATAATAATAATATCGATGGAAGCAGGGCTCACTAATTCAAACAGTATAGTGACAGAAAACGATGTTATTAATATTATATTAAGAGAAGTCTAGGCAGGAGCTCACCTGTTCAAACCTACCTAGATTTCTCTTAATATAATATCAATATTAATAATAATATCCATGGAAGCACAGCTCACTAATTCAAACAGTATAGTGACAGAAAACGCTGCTTTTTTGTGTTTTGAGCGATGATGTTGCTGTTACGAAATGCTGTGCATTTCATTTTCAGTCTGACTTTTTGTGGACTTTGATTAAAAAAATGAGACAGCATCGCTCCAGTAATGATTTCTCCAATCATTCAGCTTTTTGCTGTTACAGAATCAAAAGTGCAAAATTCTGGACCTATTTAAATAAACTGTTCTAATCCAACACTCTCCCACCAACACATGCATCTGAACTGGCTTTAAAAATAAGATTATTGCAAGATTAATGATTATTGTTAATATTGCCCAGGTCTGTTTATCGCCTTTCTTTATGGTGGCTGGTTTCTGATGAGGGGTAAGGGGATTAGGAAAACCTGTTTTCCTGCCATGTTTAGGTGGTTTCTAAACAGCTTCTCCAACAGCGCATGTACATAACAAAAGGCTGCAGGCAGAAACACACATTGACTGAATGAGGGTGAGCTTGTTTGTAAAACAAAGTCCGTCTGAAGTCCGACAAAAAAATGAAACACAAAGTGCCTCGTAGAAGCCTAAATAAGGTACTTTCCCCCACAGATTTTTTCACCTGTGCATGTCTCCTCTTTCCTGTACTCCGCCTGCACTTTCAAACTGCTGCAATAAAATAAGAAATAAAATATAAATATGGAGAGACCCCCACCAAACAGTCCATTCTGGTGCAGACAGCCACAAAGTTTCTTTCTGTGAAACCCTTTAAGGAAAACAGTAACGTCACACACATTTAACTAAAAATATCTGAAATGCAAGTTGAGGGTAAAATTTGACAGTTTGCCCTGTCAAAAAATATGACAATAAAGTTTTAGCAACTATGAGCAGAAAACTAAAGTCATACATTAAGAGCTGTAGTCCTGAAAACTTTGTTCAGGACTGTTATCTGCTGAGCAACTTCTGCTAGATGCACAACTAGAGCAATTAAATTTCTTAAGCATCAACAGCCTGCACTGCCGCCTCAGAATTTAAAGTTGTGGCAACTTTTTTGTGTAACTAAAAAATAAATTACTTAAGGTGAAAATTCAAGATAAAATGTATTTCAAGGGTTTCTGCTGTTAAAATATGTGAATAAATAATTGTATGTGGTAGTGACATCTTTACAATTCCAACAAATGTGATAATTTGGTTTAAAAAACTAAAAGTGAAACTTCAGCTCAGAAATACTATGATGGTGGAACGCGCTACGAACTCTGCATGTTCAGCAACCTCACTTCCAATTTTCAAAAATCTGCTGAAAACATAACTCTTCAACACTTTACTATGCACTATAATCTTGGAAAAAAATAAGCTAAGTTCTTTTCGCTCTTTCTTGCACTTGCATCTCATGAAATGAAAACACATCTTCTGAAAGCACTTTGCTATTATGTTTTCTTTTTGAATACATTTTTTGCTGCCTTGTACCTTTGGATTAAAACGCCTGTGCCAAATGATTAAATGTAAATGTAAAATTTGCTGTGTCTACAGTAGTAACACATACAGGTCAAGCACTGGTTTATGTGTAAATGTGTTTATGTGAGCAAAGTACCACCTTTTGCATGAAAGGGGCTTAAATAGGGGCGGTTACTTTGAAATGTATACACCCCCTAGCAGGCAACAGAAAAAGAAGGGCTGCTGATAAAAAGCTGAGACCTGCGCAACATTCAGGCAACACCTTCCTGACAGGCAGCACCTTCCTGACAGGCAGCTGAGTAGTCTTCGCAAACATCTTCAACCTGTTTGTTGTAAATTCCAGTGTCCCACCTTGCATGAAGTTTTCTACAGTCATTTCCCAACTAAAAAGCAGCAGTGGTCTAACTGTCTGGTCACACTCAGACGTGATTTCAAGAAGTGCTTTAAATGTCATCAAAGCCAGCCACCAGTTTTTGACATTTTGCCAATAAAGACAATAGGTCTACTGAAGATACTATAGCCAATGCCCTCTACATCACCAGGAAAGCTATTATTCCAAGCAGGCTGGTTGCCAAACTTACTGACCTAGGACCGTCCAAATCCATCTGGATCAAAGACTTCCTGACAAACCACTCCCAGAATCTGAGACTAGGCCCACCACCCATCTTCCATTCTTTCTCTTTAAACAAATGACTGTGTTCCCACACAAAATCAAATAATACCATCATTAAGTTTGCAGTCATGGTTGGACTTATGTCAGGAGGGTATGATATCAAAAGACTGACAGGATGGCTTTCAGAAGTCTCTGATCCTTCACTTCTTAAAAACAAAAGAAAGCAAGCAGTAGTTCACAGTAGATCGCAAACAACTATACATAGATAAAGATTGCATGAAAAGGGTCCCCATCTTCAAGCTTTATGTATACATATTGCTAAAGATCTCTCCTGAAACATCAACAACACAGTTGCAGTTAAGAAGGCACAGTACAGACTCTATTTTCTTGAGAGTCTCTCATCAGCTGCCCATTGCCCACTGGAAGAATTTCTGAGCTCCCACTGCTTCAACTGAGCTACGTGAAAAATAAACACTACTAAAAACTTACTTTTATATTTCTTAGCCTATCTGCATGATCTGTGTTTTTATGTATTTAGTTACACTAGTTTTATAATGATCTTGATTATATTTACATTTTGATTTATCGATATATGAAAAATGCAATAACATTAGAAGTATCTCAAGTGAAAATCTCAATCTCCTCATTTTTTCCTGTGTTGAAACTGACTTTATTTACTTGTTTATTTAAAGTTTTGTCTTTGGTTTGGAGAGGTATGCACAAAAGCAACATTAGAGCTCCTACTAAATTTCTTTGTAAGTTTAGAGATATTTATCTGGCTAATATTTATGTTATGTTATGTTATGACTCACCAATATTTCTTTCTGAGTATTAAATTCAATCCCTAGTACTCAAATGCCGTTTAAAAAAAAAACAAACAAAAAAAAAAACACAGTATATTGGCATATAAAGCAAAATTACAACCCCAATTCCAAAGTTGTGACAGTGTGTAAAACCTAAATAAAAACAGGGTGTAATGACTTGCACATCTCATCAACCATTATTATATTCACAAAAAAATATAAACAACATCTCAGATGCTGAAACAGACATTTTTATGGAACTACTTTGGTGGAATAAATATTAATGTGTGTATTTTGTGATTAACATTTTGATAGAGCATGAAATTAGCATGGATATGTAATTTATTTCATATTGATCTGTTTATTGTGCCAGCTAAGGAGCTGCATTAGCATGATAACATTAGCCAACCGAATTTGGAGGAGGCTAGTTAGCATGCCGCTGCTTGCTGACATTAGTTTCTGTATTAAATAATACAGGAATAGTTATGAAGTATGGGTGATAAGTGGCTCAGTCACCTTGTCACTTCCGCGGGTACGCCTTGATAGTTGGGTAGAGGCAGGTGAGGTTGGACATGTCCATACGGACTCAGTTCTCAGTTTTCTCTTTAAAATATTTCCCGAGCCTGGCTTACAGTATCTCCAATGAATGCAGCGTTCGGCCTAGCAGACACCTGCTTATACTAACATTACAGTTATCGGGGTAATGTGAGTTATGTGAGATCGTAACAAACCCAGTTACACCATATAATATTGCACTCAATGGTTTTACTGCCTTGGGGGCTGGAAAGCTGTGGTTGATGTTTGCTACTCTCAAGGGGACTAACATTATTTCTCTTTCTTCTTAAATTATCCCCTGACACTGGCCAGCAGTGAGCCTGCTGAGTGCAGCAGATGACTGCCTCTTTGCCGTAGTGTCAGCGGAAGTGTTGCTTTATCAGTGGAAACACCGTTTGCCAGTGTGCAATCAATTTTACTAGTTAGCATTATCATGATTTATGGAAAAAACATACCAAATAACATACAATGCAATTGTTTTACTTCCTTTAAACAATAAAAGCGGGCTTGTTTTAAAATACCAACATGTGATGGAGTACAGTATCAATTCAATGAGGTGTCATACAATGAGTAATCGTTTTTAAGATAAGTAATACTAACTGCAGCAGTTAGAACATTGGAAATTAAGTATCACTAGGTGGCAGTGTAGCATACAAAATGTATTTCAATTTCAAGCATTCCATTTAGCCAGATAGAAAATTAGAAGCTACAATGGGTTAGACCACTCATACTGTCTCACTCTTTGAGATTCTAATAAAAAAACACTAGTTTCAAAATTGACCTTCAATATGTACCCTCTGCCCCTATGCAATCATCAGTTTTTTTAATTAACTAGTGTAGGCATTTAGTATTACCAGATGCACTCAAACTACCAAACATAAATGAATGTCTACATTGTTATTTTTTGTTTGTATGTTATTTTGAATATTGAATATATGCAGTTTTTTTTATATGAATTGCAGAAGGAAGTTGGGGTTCAGGGTGCATTACATGAAGCTACAACCAACATCCGTATTATTTCCCTGTAAGGTTGTACTTGTAAGTCTGTCTTTCACAAATACTCAAATACAAGTACAAATTTTATTTACAATGCATCTAAATTTGTAAATCATAAAATAAAGATACAAATATTTATTGCACAAAATTAGCTCCATGCCATTTCATGGAAAATATTAGCTCATTTTGAATTTAATGACAGCAACACATGGAATAGGGGGAACAAAAGGCTTGAAAATAAATTGCCGCTTATCAAAAACAAACGGACGAGCATTTGACAACTAATTAGGTTATTTGGCAACAGGTCAGTAACGTGATTGGGCATAATAGGAGCATTTCAAAGAGGCAGATCCTCTCGAATGTAAAGATGGACAGAGGTCTGTGACAAACTGCATCTAAAATTTGTGGAACAATGTCAGAAAATGTTCCCCAACATAAAATTCCTTCTACAGTATATAATATCATCAAAAGATTCAGAGAATCAGGAGGAATCTCAAAACTGGATGTGCGTGATCTTTAGGCCCTCAGCCCATGCATTAAGCTCCAGTAGAGAATTATGCCGTTTTTTTAATGCAGTGCCGCCTAACTTCCAGAAATCACTGTCTGTGAACACCACTGTGCAATCCACAAACGTAAGTTAAAGCTGTATCATGCAAAGAAGAATCCATATGTGAACACAATCCAGATACGCTGTAGTGTTCTCTGGGCCAAAGCTAATTCAAAATGGTCTGAGGCAAAAAAGGAAAACTGTTCTGTGGTCAGATGAATCAAGATTTGAAATTCTTTTTTGTTAACCATGGTTGCTGCGCCCTGCAAACTAAAGAGGAGAGGGAGCATCCAGCTTGTTATCAGCAGACCATTCAAAAGCTTGCTTCTCTGATGGTATGGTGGTGCATTACTGCCTATGGTGTGGGCAGCTTACAAATCTGGAAAGGCACCATCAATACTGAAAAGAACCTAGTGATTTTAGAAGTAAACATCGCCCTGTTTCAACTTTTTTGAGATGTGTTGCTGACATCAAATTCAAAATGAGCTAATATTTTCCATAAAATAGTAAAATAGTCTGTTTCAACATCTGATGTTTATGTTCTGTTATGAATAAAATATGGGTTGATGAAATTTGCAAATCAATGCATTCAGTTTTATTTAGGTTTTACACAAGTAAAATGTAGATGCCAATGCTTGCACTTTTAACCATATAGCATTTATAAACTTTTTATAGTGACCGGGGTTTGGTGCTCAGTGGTGGAACTTTGGGTTGGGATGCATTAGGCCTCGGGTTTGAATCCCACCCCACCAGGTGTAGCCCCACCCAGCCACCGAGGGTAACCTTGGTGCAGGTCCCAAGCCCGAATTAAAAAAAAAAAAAAAACTCATGACAATTCTCTTAAAAAATTCTGTCTTTCTTTATAGTGTTCATTTCACTGTCTCTCTCTTCACCAACCTTTTCAATGACAACCAGTAAGATGTATTAAAATATTAATTATGCAGATACATGCCTGTACTACTAATTCCACAACCTTAATTCCAGCAAGCCACTTTACCGACTTCATTAAAGTTTAAATAACTACACGACAGCTACTCTATTATTCTACTACTCTATTACTTAAGCACAAGTCTTGAATCATACCTTTGGTTTTGCCGATGTTTTTGTTATAATAACAAATTTACAGCCTTCATTGTCATCGAGACTTCATTGCAAAATAAACCTACATGCAGTTACTGTATTGATAGTTAGACATCACACACTCATGGGAACACCTCCCTGGAGGGAAAAAGAAGGCGTTCGTCTGCTGCCCACCACAATATTTTCTTACTTTCTAATAATTTCTTGTCCTCGACCATCTAAATGTCACCGACTCATCTACATAAATTGATATGGCTCTCTGTAGCCCTGTAAGGTCTGTTTTATCCTAGTGGCAGCAAAAGAGGATGCTTCAATATTGTATTAAGAGCCATGGAATTTTTAGTTCTCCCGACTTTGTTTTTCTTAAGCTGAGATTTAATAAAACTTTTAATTAAAACAAATGTAAAATGAATAGGTCTCTACTATAGTTCTCTGGAGTTTCCCTCATATTTTTCCCCCTTGAGGCATCAGGCAAGTTTCAAGCATGCCTACAAGACATAAAGGCCTGGATATCCCACAATTTCTTACTTTTAAAGTCACAGTATTTGGGCCTAAATCTCAGAAATATGCTGTCCAACCATATAGTTACTCAAGATGGCATAATACTACTGCAAAGAACCTTGGAGGCATTTTTGACAAGGATTTGTTTATCTTTACCTCACATATAAAAAATTCCGACAATGCCGGAAAATGAATCCAAAATGCTGCAGCAAGAGTACTTGCTGGGATTAGAAAGAGAGCTTGTATGTCACCGTCACTAGCTTCTCTATTGGCTTCCCATTAAATCTAGAATAGAATTTCAAATCCTGCTTCTTATATATGAAGTTCTAAACGATGAAGCTGTATTATATATTATATATAACTAAAAGCTCTGATAGAGCTTATAGTTAGTTATAGTCATGCTGCTATAGGCTTAGACTGCTGGGCGACCCACCCCTAATGCACTGAGCTGCTTTCCTCTTCTTGTCTCTCTCTCCTCTCCTCCCTCCCCACAATTGTCACCATGTATGACATTAACTTTGTGTCTTCTTTCTCCCCTAGTTGTTTTTCTCGTTCTCCCTCTCTTTCCCTTTCTGCAGGTGTCCCTTGCTTTTTGCTCTATTCTTTTCCCTCTCTAATTTCCACTCACCCAAACCGGTCAAAGCAGATGAACACCCACCCTGAGCCTGGTACAGCTGGAGGATTCTTCCGTTAAAGGGAGTTTTTCCTCTCCACTGTTGCCTAGGGCTTGCTCAAGGGGGGATTTGTTGGGTTCTCTCTATACATCTTTATAGTCTTGATTTTATTCTGTAAAGTGCCTTGAGATGACTTTGTTGTGAATTGGTGCTAAATAAATAAAGTTGAATTGAATTGGATTGAATTGAAAACTATCCGAAATGCATTACCCCGTCTAGAGCGTTACAAACCCAAGGAAAGGAAGGAGCCAAAAGCACTGACAAGTCAATAAGTACTAACTGGTGGTTTCCTTTCCACAGTCATCTGCCAAATCTGATGGGTACTGTTCCAACAGTTGTTCATGACACCTTTTTCAACGTTTTTGACTACATGCTCATGCATTTTTTAAGGTTCCTTTTGTAATTCTCTGTAAAGCCTCTTCAGCATCAACAACAATATCAATATTAAATAGTATTTAACATAAATATATGAATACAGTAATTCAATGACACCTGAAGGCAATCCTCAGATGAAAGCCACGATATGCAGATCTGTGTACCAGAACAATGTAGTGAATGGACACCGATTAAAATTTATTTTGTCAAACTACTAAGAATACCATTTCATAACTGCCATGTTTAATTTTGTGTGAAGGACATGAAAACGTATTTCAAGGACTGTCAACTAGCAAGTCAAGTCAGTTTCTTATTGCATATCAAGTTATTACCGACCTTGTCAGCCTTTAAAAGCTAATAAACAAAGTATGTCTGTGCCAGCAGATAAAAAACTGACCATCAATCACCATAATTGTGCTTGTCAGAATAAAACCAAAATGGAACTGTACTGTATAATCAGTTACCTTATAACTTGCTTTCTTTAGTCAATAATTGCATTACTGTAAAACTAGACAGTAAATTCAAACCTTCTGAATGACATACAGTATGGTAAAAACACAATTGGTATAAAATATCAGTTTAGTTTAATTTCTTTTTTATTATTGATCATTGATCTCTTTGCACACACAATCCTATCTTATTCCAATCCTTATCTTTATTCTATTTGCTACTTTTGTCCTTTGCCTGCCCCATAAGAAATAACCTTACAACTGGAAGGAATGTTAGCTATATAAGCAAGAGTATATATTCAAGAGCATAAGATAACTGTTTTCCTATTAATCAACTTCTCTGAGTTTGAACACAAACTGAACATTATCACTTCATTATAGAGGATATACTACAGGACTGTTGGATTTGACTAGCTTAGACTGACCATAATAAACTAACCGAGTAGAAATTCATTCATCCATATTTACTACAACAAAGTCACTACAAAGACTCAATAATATCTTCCTAAAATGGAAACTGGGTGGTTCACACGATGGTGTAAGGGAGAATCCACAAAAAGCTGAATTTATCACTTTTCTGCACGTTTACGATAGTGTTACAAGTGTTTTGATCATCTACTCTTTTTTGGCCATAACTCGCTTAGCATTTTTTTCTCACAGCTACCTGAGCAATCAATGATGATGTCTGGCCAAGTTGAGGAGTAAGTTTGACTTTACCTGAGCTGTGTGCATCCTCTCTGCCACAGCTAGCTGAACCCTGCCCTGCCTCATATAAAGAAAAGAGGCTGCACCAGAAACTATATTTTTAGATCTGCTAAAGTCACTGGCCTGATATCCTAGGAACTCAGAACACATAACAGGGCTGGACATTACACTTTTCAGACAACTTTTTGTTGTCCAAAATAGAACATGTAAGTCTTTTACAAAATACATAAAATAAACAGGGATTTGGACAATTATCATGTTTTATTGATATACAAAACTTTAAATTGAGATGTAATATATCTTTTAACTTTTGAAATTATCAAAATAACTGCAAAAGTTTATTACTGTGAGGGATAAGGGATTTTAGTTTTGAATCAATTACTGTTTTTGTGTTCAGACATGAACTTTTATAGTAAAAGTTAAAAATAACTAAAGGATTCAATAAAGGAAAAAAGTGTCTAAAAAATTGCAAATAAAAGAATCTCTTAAAATGTAAAAGTGATATCTTATAAATATTGTATAATTACACAAGTCAAACTACTAAGATTTTGAGTTTACAATACCTTAGACAAACTGGGATGAATCAAAAAGTTTCTGTTGGAATCCATCTTGTGTGCATTACAGTTTACACCTGAATAAATGAATTTGAATTTGACTTACTGCTGTGTCAGCAATAAGGCAGGCACAATTGCATGTATTCACTACTTGACATGACATTTCATAATTTTGATATGACAAACACTTCGTCTGACTTGATTTTATTACATCATCTATTAAATTGATGATTATGCTGCCTGGCTAGACCAGCATGCTTATGAATTAATGTGCATGATTGCTTTGATACTTGCTATGCTTGATTTTTGTATGTGGGTTGCATTAAAAATCATGTGAAAAATTGCAAATTATTTCGAACATTGTTAAAACATGATTATTGGAAAAGTAACAACCCAAAAGATTAAAACATAACCTTTCTGATGCTTAAACAGCATATATTACTGCCAGTTATGGTTAATGCCTAAATGCATAATAAATTGTTTAAATTAGTAATTACATTATGAAACTATAGGCAATATGAATAAGCAACCCTGTCTCCTTAAAATAATAGGATGAGAATATGAAGGAATACAACATAAATCGAATTTTCGAACAGGAATGCATAATGCATCAATACAAGTGTCACTAAATGGTTTAATAACTATGTTGGTTTAAATACAATTATTTTGTGTTAAATGGTTTAACACAAAATAATGTGATTCCAGATATTAATCTAACTAAAGACTTCAAATTTTAAATGGATGTGTTAGAAATAGCTCTCTAATCAAAATAGCAAATGGGGGAATATGTTTTAAATGTTTGTTATCCCATCCCCCCATTAGAGTTCCACAGACTTGTAGAATATTTCCAAAGCCAGAATAAAGCTCGTCTGGTGGCTCAACACTTTTGACACTTTATGTTAGTTTTTCATTTCCTTTGTCACCCATCTGTATGTTGATGCTGAACACATTAATTGTTGTGTTTCAAGACAATGCATTTTTGTTCACCAAAATATACTTTCTTGCACTGCAACATCCAGCTTTTTGACTACAGCATTATTTAACATTTTTATAGCTGTGTTTAGACTCTTACAGGACTTGATTAAGGCTGGGTAAAAAAAACAGCTATGTGCTATGAGAATCAAGGTTGATAGTAGTCATAGCGCCTAGTAATACAGATGGACTTGATTTAATAAAAAGCTTATGTTCATAAAGCAGTTTAGAAATAAGAGGTAGACAAACATAAAGTTATATTAAACTTGGGAATCTGACTAAATGAGCACATAAGAAATATTTGTCTTATTTGTCTTATATTTGCAAACATCAAGTACACAGTGGAATCACAGCTAAATTACTGGTCAGTAATAAAAGAGCTTAGTATACAAAGACAGGAAACACTACAGTATGGGGGACCAATCTCACAAAAAAATAAGAAAAAACAAAATCAAGTATGTCAAAAAAGTATAGCACACATAAATTACCAAGAGTCTGAGTATACTGAGTTTTCATTTACTTGCACAAAAAGAAGTGAAAACAAAGTGAAGGCAGTGTTTCTGCTGGAGACAAATACCTGACCTGCTCCCTTCCTTACACAGCATTCTTTGTCTTTTTCACACATAATGTTTGCCTCATTGCATGAGTGCATGGGTGTATGAGTGCGTATGTGTTTCCTGACAAGCCAGACAGAACAGAGACAGAATCTCACCGGAAAAGGCCAGACAAAAGCCTGAAGGCACAGACATTGGTAGGACCCCTTTAAACACACAAACACACACACACACACACACACACACACACACACACACACACGATAGGCTGATGGATAAGCTGTCTTCATCTCCAACCATCATACCAACCCTATCCTTTACTGTACTCACTCTGAAAATTATAATCCCATAATTCCCAACAGTTTTGCAGACCTTTATGTTCCTAAATATTTGTTCTAATCTTGGAAGAGTACATCACCTTAAAAAAAAAAAACAAAAAAACAAAAACTGGTCAAAACCAAAGATGACAAGATTTAGGTTTTAACACAAAAATAGGATTTACATGGGCTATTACTCTAAATATTGTATTGGTTAATAATTAAACTAGATACAATGAAAATCTTTGTTACTGGAATGTTACACTGGTTATGAAGAATATGAGAACCATTCAGACTATTTTGTTCCTCAGCACAAACTGGTCCTTTTTTGTTTTATGTGAACACAAAAAAATTTATGTAAATTAAGTCAACTGCCATTAGATAATATATAGAGTGCATCCCGAAAGTATTCACAGCGCTTAACTTTTTCTACATTTTGGTATGTTACAGCCTTATTCCAAAATGGATCAAATTCATTATTTTCCTCACAATTCTACAAACAATACCATACAATGAGAATGTGAAAGAAGTTTGTTTGAAATCTAGAAAATCTTGAAATCGGCACATTTAATAGAATAAAAACATTTTAAAAAAATTAAAATCACATAAGTATTCGCCACCTTTGCCATGACTCTTAAAATTGAGCTCTGGTACATCCTGTTTCCACTGATCATCCTGAGATGTTTTTACAAATTGATTGGAGTCCAGCTGTGGGGAATTCAGTATGACATGATTTGAAAAGGCATACATCTGTCTATAAAAGGTCCCTTAGTTATAATTGCATGTCAGACATGACATGACAACATATTACCGTACAAAATTATCTCAACCCATGCCCCGAGCTGACTTTTGAAATGTTTTCTTGTAGACTAAGAGCTTATGGTTAATTTCATCACTTTAAAGTAGACTTAGCCCAAATTCTCTATGAAAAACTGAAAGTTTAATATTTTACTCCGGGAAGTGAAATGCCCCCACTATAAGTCTTTAAACTGTTGTCAAAACACCATGCAATTAGTTTACTATCCCTTAATATTTATAACATTTAATATTATAACAATCTAAAAGAATTGTTTAGTAAATCAATTTTCAATTTTGTCATGATGTGCCTCTGTGTTGTAAGCCACTCAATTGTCTCAAATGAATAATGAGTCTTTAATCCTCAGCTTTGATAAGCCTGTTCGTGTGTGCGGACGTGTAACAGTGATCTCATTCTATAGTGCCCACCATCTGGAGTCTCAGGGGCTGCCATATGGTTGAATCCCGTGCAGGTTTAGAATAGGCTTGTCTAAAAGCTGAGGGAGACAGAGACTATTTAAAACAATTGACATGTGCTCTTCTGTTCAGCTTTTTAAAATATTCAGCTTTTTTCAGCAATTTGTTGTCATTCAAGTTAATGGAGAAACTCAGCTCCTCTTCAGCTTTGTCTTCTTTCAGGTTTAACTAAAGAGGTATACTTCAGCCTGGAGAAACCATTCAAACTTCCAGCAAATCTTTCAGCCATCAGCCTTGTATTCCCCTTTTTGAATAATCGCAGTTTTAGTTTGAGGTAGTTTTTGGTGAATTTTCTTCTTCTCCATTACTGTGTATTGCAGAATGTTGGCCCAGCTAGGGTGAATGACATCATACACACTAACTTCTCACCTTCAACTTTAACAACTTTTTTTCTTCTTTTTGTTCTTTTCTTCAGTCAACTTTCACCTTTCCTCCCTGTACATAAAAACGTAGGTATTTGTGTTCTTTCATGAAATGTAAACGGACTCACAGTTATTTCAGTATTTGGCCAGAAGCAGAGTGCCATCTGAAACTCACATTGAAGCCCATTGGAGGTCCAGAAATTCTTCTCAAATCACAAATGGTGGCTGTTTTACAATAGCCACCATGCCTTCATAAGTATCTTAAAATAACGTTTATCACACTGTTCAGTCAAACCTTCTGCCACTCAGTATTTAAATTTGCTAATACTTTTTCTCATTTTGCAAAGCAAAGTCTGAGCAGTTTATAGCCTGTCTTCAGCATATGTGATTGACTCAGCAGGTTCAAAGCTTTCATTGCCATGGTAACGAACCCAGTTGAATCAGGTAGGTCATGTGATCAGCTGCATCGCTGTGTCTTAACACTACCTAACAGATTTTCTCCCATATGATACACAGTGGAGACGTGTACACACACACACACATTCAAATAAAATCCTTTTTTTTAATCACAGTGCCTTTTTCTTTTGGAAATGCTATTTCTAGTTAATGGTGTCCACCACAACAACACATCCACCTGGTGCTTTGAATATTGTGTTGTACAGTTAAGTGGTCTATGGGTACACAGTGAGGTGATACACTATGTGTTCTGACACCTGTCAACCACGGCCAACATTTATTTTCCATGCTGACCCCTGCCCACTACAGCAAATGCTGTAGGTGACACTCCAAGGATTTACAGATAAAAAGTGAACATATTCTGTACCAGCGTTTCCAAAGCAGTACAAACAACATTAACTATTTTCCTTATGTAGTGGTCCTTCTGTATCAATTTATTTCAAGCAGAATTGTTTCTTCTCATTAGATAAATGATTGTTATGGCAGGGTTTCAAGACAGAAGGTAGACAGAATGAGCAACACTCTGAAAACCATTTTCTCTACATCACTCTGAATCTCGTACTTTTCCCTCTATCCCAGCATCTTGCTGCTTGTCTATAAATATTTAATTTCCTCCACTTCTAACGTCATACACAGATATTTATATCCGGGGATTGCGTGTGATGGTATTATATGGTCTATAGGTCCACCAGCATATGCAATTCATAGTCACTACCACAATGTACCGTACCAGTAGTACTGTATTTGTACACTACCAATGTACTGGAGTAGAAGATATATCCAGTATTATTCAAGAGGCATGAGAACTGCAAACTTTTCCCTAACAAAGTTTATGGGAACCTACACTCTCAAAATGGTTGGGTTGGATAGGTAACCCAACCATGAGGTTTTTCAAAAATTATTTGGTTGTTTTATGCAGGGTTGGGTAATTTACCATAAGACATCGCCTCACTGATCCATACCACCAGGATATACAACCAGGACATTGGAATGCCATTCAGACTGCGTAAGTGTGGTCTGATTACAACAAGGAGAGGAAAGGTAGTCAGAACTTAGGAGATTGTACTACCAGAAGGCAAGAAAGCAGATGTTGAGGATAGCTACAAGTACCTTGAGATCCCACAGGCAGATGGTAACCATGAAGAGGCCACACGGACAGCAGCTACTACCAAGTACAAACAAAGAGTAAGGCAAGTCTTGAGAAATCAGCTGAATAAGAAGAACAAAGTCCAGGAAATTAACACCTCCGCCCCCTTGGTCATCAGATACTCTGCTGGCATAATAAGCTGGCCAAAAGAGGAGATAGAGGTCACTGACATCAAGACAAGGAATCCCCTTACAATGCATAGTGGATTAGTGAGTATCAGAGCCACTATCCAGGATGAAACAACCAAGATCCTTGAATACCACAGGAAGATGGCCCCATGTGATGACATGCTTAGTGAATACCTCAGGTAGCAGAAACCAGAAGAGCAGGAATCCTCACACAAGGACAAACATCTGCACGATATGTACCATAGTCAGATAAAAAAATATCAAAAATCCTACCCGTGGCTCGACAAAGCTGGACTGAAAGACAGCGCAGAGGCACTAATCCTAAATGGAACACACCTCCAAAAGGTGGTGTACCCCAAAGCTAAATGTTTATTTATTAAGCTTTGGGGTAGCATCACAATTCTCACAGTACTACTGACAACTATTATAATTATGAGAAAATTATTTTATCAAAAATAATTGCATTTGTTTAATTATGCATATTCAGCTTCATCCTCATTCCAAGCAGACTATAAGGGGACATCCAGAACAGATGTTGTCTAAGCGTTACCAAAACTAGCACTGCAGGTTTGTAGAATGTTACCATACCTACAGTACTACTTTAATAACATGCAACTTTTACCACTATCTACCACTATCACTCTGTAACTCCTAAACTACTGCTGTAGCTCTCTGGCTAGTTTTAACATCTATTACAGAGCTGATTTTCAGATTTCATTCTATCAAATGACTTGATTCACACATGTAACACTGGCAACCTCTTTGTGTTTATTTATTATTTAAATACAGCATGTGTTACAAACTTTTAACTGGTTTCTGTAACAACCAATCAAAGTTTCAGTGTCTAACTAGAATATAAAATCCTCTTAGTCACATTTCCTACTTGTTGATGGGCAGGGGAAATGGAATACTATTGGTTCAATGAGGTATACAAGTGACAAAATGCATCAAAAAAGTCAGTGTCGGCATCAGCTTTATTACTACTAAGGCCAGTTATCAATATAAATACTATAAGAGTAATCCTGCAGAACTGTTACCATAGTTACCTCTGTAATACAAGATAAGACTGTTACTTAGGTTACCACTGCAGTACTGATACAGATGGATGTAATTCACATATTAGACACCAACCTCCTCTATGTAATCCTTTTAGACATTTTGTGCACATCAAATACACATAGTCTTTCTTATACAAAGACACACACCACACAAAGTGGTGGCAGTAACTGAAGCTGATATGATTGATGAAGCCTTTTAGAGTAAGATAATCCTTCTCAGTTGCTAATGGCTTACAAGACCAGATGGGCTTCACTCACTCACTCAAACTCACACACTCACACACACACACACACACACCATTATATACACTTAAATATAAACACATTGGCATTTAAACATAAATTCTGAGTAAAGGACAGGACAAATTGGGGACAATGAGGTAAATGTGTGCTAAATGACATTTGCAAAATCATAGAGCCACATATACTTGTGACACATTGTGAAGTCCTGATTCTCAGAGGTCCTATTAACATTGTAAAGTATGCAATGGTTCATAAAAATAATTTGTAAAAAGCTTAATGTAGGGAAAGTAAAATTATGCACTGCAGAAAAGTGTAGCATCACCACTGTGTGTCAGTCTGTACACGGTATAGCCTCCTTTTAACTGTTGCATGAATCTTATTAGAGGTAGAGCTGTATTGAAAATTACATTTCAGGCATGAAAGAAAGTGATTGGGCCAGTATATATTAGTTGGCAAACTCATATGCCATTCCTTAATGATGTACAGACTAGCTTCTTGAAGACAACATAGATGAAATTCTGCCATTATTTCTAATGCAATATGAGTGTGTGTGTGTGTGTGTGTGTGTGTGTGTGTGTGTGTGTGTGTGTGTGTGTGTCTGTGTGCGTGTTGATGTTTGGGCTGCTGAACTTAAGACCTGCTAAACAGCAGGTTAAACAAAATTGTAGAATTGTATGTATTGATTTTCTCCCTCTGTTCTCGGCCCATCTCTCTTAAATATATCTGTTTTCACCAGCTGATTTAATCTGAGTAAACTCGCTGCTTTCTGTGATTCTGTATAGCAATAGCAACCTGCTAAGCAGCAGATTAGCATAATTACGTCATTACATTACATCACGCAATGTAGTATACATTGTATACATAGTATACAGGTCATGTAATTCATAATGAAAGAGCTAAGCAAGGAGAGAGTTGGATGGATGAAAGTACAGTGAAGAGGTTAAGAAGATAACTTTACTTAATCTTTCCTATTATTTAAAATTAGTAGTTATTTACAGCTATCTATTGAATGTAAGAGAAAAAAAAGTTCTTAAAGTGCAACGCTGATCATTTTCAGTAGTGTTTTTATTGTCAACAAATCCTAAAAAAAAAAACAATATATTGTGCCATATATGTTAATTGATGTTCGAAAACTACTGTCAAAACATCACTGAGCCACACTGTTGCACAGGAAGGCATGTTTGTTCCAATTGGATAGTTTTACTTTTACTAGAGTAAATTTACTTGAGTAAGTAATTATATTATTTAATACTTTTATATGTTACTTAAAGTGTTTTGTTTTTTTATTTTTCTTCCCATCTCTTTCTGTGTACCAGTGCTGCTTTATGTTTTTTGGAGGGGTAGGCATTAACTAATTAATGGTAATAGACATAAATAATGGGTTGACTCTTGTAACATCGCATAGTGACAGTAACAGCCTAACTGACAGCTCTGTGATTTCAAGAAAAAAATACTGATACAACTACTGATAAAATGCGAAGAGGACTGGAAATAAGGTTAGGATGCACTGAACAAAGAGCTACAGAAATATGCTAACAAGAACATAATATAAGAGTAAATGTATGTTGTTCTCTTTTAGGAACATTTTGTTATTTGCATCTGATTTGGTCCAAATAAACACAGTGGATGGTCACGTGTAACCCCTAAAAAAAGACCATTACGCCGGGGTTGTTCGCTTTAGCTGTATGCGCTCCTGTGCAGTGAATGCAGATCTCGTTAGGCAGGCCAAACTCAGCACAACACACCAGAGTAAGATTAAATTGCTGCATACTAGTACTGCTAATATGTCATATAAGTCTATTAATTAAGGCTATGGATGGAGAGACTAACAGCTTACCTCCACCTGGTTTAATGAAGCGATTCCTGTGTCGCTCATTTTCATAATTAATAAATAAATAAATAAATAAGGACAAAGTGGTTAATTGTGAAATGTGTAAAATAATGTGATTGTAATGTTTAACGCGACTTGACATCATAGGGTTCATATATTGTATGAGCACTATAATAAGAAGTAATTTATTTTCTCTCCATTTCTTTTCTATTAAACTACAGAAAAGCATGTAACTTTCATCACTAGGGGACTATTATTTTTATTGGTATTAATTGGTGGTAATTCAATAAATAATTGCAAACTAGAGTAGTGACTCTGGCTGTTGATTAGTTGATGTTTTTTAGAAGAAAGAGACTGGTGTTTGCTGTTTTAAGTGCTGTGTTAAATGCCTGAGACTTTACATTAGCTAATCATGCCCAGTAACATTAAACACAGCACTGTATAAAAACTTGGAAACACTTATTCAACAAAACCTTTCTCTAGTTTTGAAAAAAATGTGATATCTATGATAAATAAATTATGGTAATATTATGAACCTATACAGTCAGCAAGCCAATATGATGCGTGGTTTGTAAAGAAAAACTAAAGTAGTTCTTTTGGCTTTAATTCTTCTGCTTACATCTTTACTCATCATTAACTTATTTGCTTGTTCTGGAATCTCAACCATATCTCATGGTCTTCATCAGTTTATACACTAGTTGTCAACATAGTGAAGTCACACATAACTTGCAAACCAACAAGAAGAATAACAAGTTCAAGAAGTGGTCAGAATTTAAAAACATCAAAAACAGTTTTGTGATGATTTTGTATAAAGTGTTGATGAAGATCGTGTAATTGTGGAAGAATTGGATGTTATTGTACTTTGTTTTGCCATTTGCTATTAAATTAATATATACAGCATGAAAGAATAAGGCTCTAGTCTTCAAAAATGTTGACCGTGTCCTCAAGCCCTTGTTGGTAATGTCTAAAAGGGTCATCCCATCTTACTACCTTCAGTGCATGCACGTAATGAGAACAGTATAAAAGAGAAGAAAGAAAATCCAGGCAAGCAGGAGAATCATCCAGTGTGTATGAAGAAAAACCATGTTTGATGTGGAGAACAAAGACTTTCCCTGCAGCTGTAAAAAGCTCTTGGCTCACACACACCAGCATACAGGCCATGAAAGCAAGGAACAGCAGCAGATCACTGTCAAGCTGTTCTAGAGTGCTGGGTTTCTGAAAAAGGCTTTCTACACATTTTTAAAAATATTACAATACACTTGCCTTGTATTGTGTTCTATGGTCTGTTCCTACTCCTCTTACCTCTCTTGGTTATGATTATGCGAAGTAGTGGATTGGCTGATGAGACAGCTTTGTGGAAGTTGTCATCGTTGTTGATTGGAAGAAGGTCTCCATGAACATCAGCGTATCCCAGCAGCACATCAATATCAGGAATGTGATGAATGGTTTGGAGGAGACTGTAAAACTCCCGGAAGCCCCCCGGGCCATTCCTCTTTAGAGCGAAGCGACGGTACTCTGCCTCAAACTACAAAAAAATAAACACAGTTCTTAATTGCTGTTTCCCCTTACATACTGTGTTATCCTGACAGCTGAGACAAACTAGAATTACTATTTACATTTTACGATTTAATGTAAACAAATTCTATAGAGACTCTAACTGTGTGCCTTGATACCCAGAAAGCCAACATGTGGCATACTGAAACTCCTTATGTAAGTCTACAGTAAGTTGCACTCTCCGCATCACATAACAATCACTGATTTAATGTGGTGAAGGGGTCTAAGTTTCTTGGCGATCCTGGAAAATGTTCTGTTGGTGACAAAGTGTCTGGTAAGGTCTCCCGAAGCAAAGTAGTCTCACGGAAGGGACCAGAGTAAGCAATTCAAAAAACCTTGATGAAATGAAAGGTTCTGAGCTATGTCATGAAATCCTGTACTCTTTCAGGCCTTTAGGTAACATGATTGCATAATTCTTTACAAAACTGCTGCTTATGCTGATTAGACAGCATAGAGATTATAAGGTTTGGCCGAGTGGTTGAGGTCACACACGCAGGGAGGCAGAAGTATAGTTCACTCAGTGTGGGATTTATTTACAGTGAAACCAAAAACATCCCCGAACTCATTTTATAAATGTTTGGAAAATAATATACAGAAACATTAAAAAAAACAGCAAAATAAACCTAAAACTGGTCAAACAAAATAAGAAAACTAAACTCAACACAACAGAAAAACTAAGCTAGGCCCATTGCTACAGGGCAGCTTGCAGCAGGTCTCCCTCTGAAATACAGCAAAATAAATAAATAAATAAAACTCTCGAGGAACTTCTACTGCAGGGCTAATATACCTAGACCCTCTCCTACATCGACAAGCCACAACTCATTAATAATCAATTAAGACAATCTATTAGTTATTTTCTATAGAAAACAATAGAAATGTCTTATGTATGTTAACCTAATTCATCCCATATGTGAAGGTTAACATTAAATGTTAGTATGAGTACTTACGAATACGATTATTTCCCCATAAAATTCTAAGACTCTCCTCCACTTCATCTCCATTTGGTTCAGTCTAATTCCCCCGCTATAAAAACTTTTACGCCCTCCCACTTCCCTTTTTGACAGTCTGATCCTATGACCTGTTGGTAGATGGGGTGGAGCCCAGATAAACATTTGGTAAGTATCATAGTAATAATGGTTTTTAGAGGATGTATTAATGGGGCCATCCAGTACCCTGAACCCGTCCAAACAACAACAAGAAATCTATTGTGCCGGCTAGAGGTAAAACAAATGGAACTGGTGGTACTACTGTGTGACAACAAACGTGTACCTAGTCTCTACAGGGCATGGGCTAGCGCCATGACAGATCATATAAAAGTTTATGGTAACAATTTTTCAGTCTTCAGTAAAACAATACATACAAAAGATCCAAATTTTAAAAATCTGTTTCAAGTATTGTCAATAATTCTATTTAACAGAAGAAGCCAATGTTTTAAAAACAAATGACAAATTTTGGTTTAAATCTAAACCTACAATATATTTTCAGTGAAGTGCATTTCCTTCCATTAACCAGGAAGAAAACATCTATCCCATTGCCTTATAATGAAGTGATAACCTGGTTATATTTCTTCGTAATCACTATACCTCACGTGATCATGAGCTAGTTTCACTAGTATATTTAAGTAAATGTCACTTCCCTATGAGATCCCTATATTTTTCTCATTCTCTAGCTGACAAATGCCTCTAGATGACATTACTTGGAGAAACCTTCAGTTTGAAGATGATCTCATTTTATTGCTCATATTATGGAGTTTGTAATCATGGTCAACCTGCTTTTCCAGAGCTCCTCCAGATGACATCATCTGAACTACTAATGAAAAACTCCTCTGGGTGATGTCATCTGGACGAGATTTCAGCTAGAAACAGAGAAATATTTAAATATAAGCAAGTCACAGGGAAGTTTAAAAGCATTAATATACAATTAAACCCTAAAATAAAGTAAGTTGAAAATTAGGGGAGTTGTCCATTAAGTTGTACATTCAAGTGAAGCTTGGTTTAGGCATTCTCATCAGCATGTCTACCAGCAATACTTAATGTAGGTGAGCCTTGTCATAAAGTTCATGTAATTTCAATTATGGGATATTTGTCTTCTTCATTTACTTTCGGATGTTCCCTTTCAGGCACCACAGCGAATCATCTACCTTTATCTAACTCTATCCTAGGCATCCTCTTTTCTCGCACCAACTAACTTCATGCCCTCTCTCACTAAAGTACATCCATAAATCTTTTCTTTGGTCTTTCTGTAGAACTCCTGCTTGGCAGCTCCAATCCAGCATCCTTCTACTGATGTAGTCAGGAGAGACACAGTCTTTCCTCTGAACATGTCCATCTAAATCTGACGCCTCTGACTTTATCTCTAAAACATCTAACACGAGCTGGCCTTCTGATGTACTCATCCATGATCCTATCTATCCTCATCACTCCCAAAAAGAATGTCAACATCTTAAGCTCTACCTCCTTTCTTCAGTACCACCGTCTCTAAGCTGTAAAACATCACTGGTCTCACCACCATCTTGAACACCTTTCCTTTCATTCTCACTGATACGCTTTTATGACATAACATACTTTGGAAATTCTGCCAAGCACAAGTAGGACTGCATTCTGGGATTCTCAAAGTGGTCTACTGGGATGATATGGGTCTATGAGGTCTTTTATATATATGATGGAGCGTGACTGTTTAGAGCTTTATATACAAGAAGCCAATGGAGAAAACCTAGTGAAGGTGAAATATGATCTCTCTTGCCAATTTCAGTTAGTAGTCCAAATTAGAAGTAACAAATGCATGGGCTAGTTTTTCAGCATCAATTCGAGAAAGGATGCCCCTAATTTTAGCAATGTTCCGTAGGTTAAAGAAGGCTGTTCTAGAGGTTTGTTTTATATGTGAGGTAAAGGACATATCTTGGTCAAAAATAACTCCAAGGTTCCTTATAGTAGTGCAGGAGGCCAGAGTTATCCCATCTACAGTAACAATATAGTTGGACGAAGAAGGAGAGGAGAAAGGTGTGTTTGTAGACAGAGAGAGAAGTGGAAAGCTAAGAATTTAGGACTGACAATAGGGACTATTACAGGGAAGGCTATAGAGTTGGTTGACATGATGCAGAGAAGGAAGGTGGATATACAGTGTGTCCAAGAGACCAGGCGGAAAGGTAACAAGGGTAGAAGCTTAGGAGCAGGGCTCAGGTTGTTTTACCGTGGGTCAGATAGGACGAGAAATGGTGTAGGAGTTATCCTGAAAGAGGTGTTTGTGAGGAATGTTCTAGAGGTGAAAAAAGTACCAGACAGGCTTGTGAGTCTGAAGCTGGAAATTGATGGAGTGATGTTCAATGTTGTTAGTGGTTAGAAGTGAGTTGGAACAGAAGGTGAAATTCTGGAGTGAGTTAGATAAAGTGATTCAGAGCCACCCCCGGAGGTGAGAGAGTGGTGATTGGTGCAGATTTCAATGGACATGTAGGTGAAGAGAACAGAGGTGATGAGAATGTGATGGGCAGATTAGGTCTTTAGGACAGGAACGCAAAAGGACAGATGGTGGTAGACTTTGCAAAGAGGATGGAAATGGCTGTAGTGAACACTTTCTTCCAGAAGAGGCAGGAACATAGGGTGACATATAAGACCAGAGGTAGAAGCACTGATGTGGGCTAGATCTTGTGTAGACGTTGTAATCTGAAAGAACTCAGTGAGTGCAAAGTATTGGTAGGGAAGAGTGTAGCCAGACAAACCAGGATGGTGGTGTATAAAATGACTCTGGTGGTGAGGTAGATGGAGAAGACAAAGGCAGAGCAGAATACGAAGTGGTTGAAGTCTACAAAGGAAAACTGTTGTGTAAATTCAGGGAGGACCGGGACAGGTGCGGGACTTTAAGTACTTAGGGTCAATAGTTCAGAGCCAAGGAGAGTGTGGAAAAGAGGTGAAGAGGCGAGTGCAGGCAGGTTGGAACAGGTGGAGAAAAGTGTCAGGTATGTTGTGTGATAAAAGCGTAACAGCGAGAATGAAAGGAAAGGTGTTCAAGACGGTGGTGAGACCAGCGATGTTGTTCAGCTTAGAGACAGAAGCACTGAAGAAAAGACAGGCAGAGCTGGAGTTAGCAGAGCTTAAGATGTTGAGGTTTTCTTTGCATCAGGAATGATGCTATCCATCAGAGGGACAGCTCACGTTAGTTAGATGGGATTAGCTCATGTTGAAGATAAATTCAGAAAGGCCAGATTGAGGTGGTTTGGACATGTTCACAGGAGAGATGGTGAATATATCCGTAGAAGGATGCTGAGGTTGGAGCTGCCAGGCAGGAGGTCTAGAGGAAGACCACAGAGGAGATTTGTGGATGTAGTGAGAGAGGACATGAAGTTAGTTGGTGTGAGAGAAGAGGATGCAGAGGACAGGGTTAGATGGAGGCACATGATTCGCTGTGGTGACCCCTGAAAGGGAACAGCCAAAAGGAAAAGAAGTAACAATATGGTTGGACAGCATATTTTTGAGATTTGTAGGCCCAAATACTATGACTTTATGAAATTATGGAACATCCCGGCCTTTATGGCTTGTAGGCATGCTTGAAGCTTGATTAATTGTTTTTTTTTTTTCATCTGTTCCATGGAAATAGCTGGGTATCATCAGCATGGCAATGTAAATGTATGGAGTGTTTTCTAATAATGTTGTCTAAAGGAGACATATATAAAGTAAAAAGTATTGGTCCTAACACAGAGCCTTGTGGAACTCCATAACTCACCTTTGTGCACGTGGAGAATTCATCATTAACATGAACAAATTGGACGCTATCAGATTGATACAATTAAAACCAACCTAGACCAGCTACTTTAATCCCAATGACATGTTCCAGTCTCTCAATAAAATGTTGTAATTGGTGGGGTCGAATGCAGCACTAAGATCTAACAGAACAAGTTTAGAGACTAGCCCATTATCTAAAGCCAAGACAAGATCGTTGGTGACATTTACCTGTGCTGTTTCTGCACTACAATTGCTTTGCAACTGCTTTTTAAAGGATTTAATAATGGGGAGATTGGATATTTTGGTCTATAATTGGCTAAAACACCTGGGTGAAGGCAGGTTTTTTTTTTTTTTTAGGTAGCAGTTTGATTACAGCTACCCTATAGCCCTGTGGTACATAGCCTGTTTTTAAAGATGCAGATGATATCTTATACAAATATGTCTATTACGATAAAGCTTCCTTGAGCAGTCGAGTTGGACTAGGGTCTGGCAGACAGGTTGTTAGTTTAGATGGGGTGTTAGCTCTAGATGAGCTAACTTCAACTATGTATAAAAAGCAGTCTAAGAGGAATTAGGGCCTTATTGCCAGCACTGTTGTACATGAAGATCCATCTGTAGTATTTGGGGGGAGGACGTGGTGAGTTTTTTATTTAATAGTTACTTTAGAATTATGGCCCTTAGAATTATGGGAATATTAGACTCAACAGAACTATGGCTCTTAGTCAGCCTGGCTACAGTGCTGAAAAGAAATCGGGGGTTGTTTTTATTGTCCTCTATTAATGAAGAGAAATATGCTGTTCTGGCATTACGGGGGACTTTTTTGTACATTTTTAAACAGTTTTTCCAAGCTGAATGGGATCCTCCTAACTTAGTAAAACCCCACTCACTTTTTAACTTTCATGTTGTCTGCATTTAGTTGTGAGTTTGTGAAGTATACCGTGAAGATCGCCTGTTCTGGTTTACAGCCTTCAGAATTCTCAAATCAAATACTGCATCTGTTGTACTCTTTCTAAGAATGAAGCCATATTGCTGCTCACAATTGCTCACCTCTGCCCCTACCTTAGCTTCTTATACTTTTGTATTGTATGGCTCATCAGTTTCATGCACTGTGGTGGCCATAGTTCTCCACATCGCCCTTGTTCTAAAAAGTACACTCTAGTACACTTTTCCTCCATTCCTCAGGCATCCTATGACTCTTAAAGATCTTGTTAGACAAACTAGTCAGAAACTTTAGTGCCACCTCTCCTAGAAATTTCCATACCTCCACATGTATGTCATCAGGACCGACTGCCTTTCCACTTTTCATCCTCTTCAACGCCCGTACTCTCTTCAGTCCTCTCAGTGTCGCACTTCTACTTAGTTAACCTCTCTGTATACACTCCTGAACTTCCTCATTCCACCACCAATTCTCCTTGTCCACTTTCCTTTTCCCGATGGCACCACAAGTACCCTCCGCCTCCCTGATCACATTAGCCGTAGTTGTCCAGTCATCTGAAGGCACCTCCTGACCACTCAGAGCCTGTCTCAACTCCTCCCTGAAAATCACACCAACATTCTTTCTTTTATCTAATTATGGGATATCTGACACAAAATTGATGTTACTCCTTCAGGGAAGTCAGAGGTGCCTTGGTGTCCTCCCTCAATAATTCTCCATAGTTTTGTATGGTCACTCAGTTTTTGACGACACCCTGCTCTAAGCAGATTCATACGTGTGCCACATTCCTTTCATTTCGCAACAATGTGTTTTATCGAAAGGGAAAGGCAGAGTTGTTACTACATTTTAAATTACAGGCCATACTTGACAAAAGAGGTATTTATATTTTTTATCTTTTTTTTAACTTTCGTGCAAATTTTTAATTAAGTATGTATTAAAATTCACAGCCTACTTTGAGGAGCTCATCTCCAGATCTATCAGTACACTGCCTGACATCATTCAGGGTGATAGTGGAGTGATGTTTGAGTGTGTTGTGGGCATACATGTCCAGTGCTGGTAGAGGGCACCAAAGTTACTGCCACTTTTCTTAAATTGAGGAGAAATTATATTCACACAATCCCACTGACACGTATCTGTTGCACTTGAAAATCAAATTATCAGTAAATTGTTCACTGTGCAAGATAAGCAATAAAAATACATGGGGTGGTAAAAGTTTCCACTTTTAATGTTTAAAAAATATCTAATAAGTAGGATAAGCCATAAACTTACTCAAACGCCCAAACATGCCTAATTTCGAAATACAGTGATATTTCATGATACTGTCAGAATCTCAAAGATTCCTAAAAGACAAATTTCTGGTCACGCCATCTGGACCAGCTTCTCCTTTATAGCTTATGAGAACACAGGCACTGACTGTCACTGTTGCTACCTGTTGTTAATTCTACGACCTAAACTTGACATGCCACATACTGCTGTCTATGTGTGCTCTCTCCAAGTCAATGTGGGAATAAAAATATGCCTCCAGAACACCACTGTGTTTAAACCCTAAGACTGCTTATGTGGTAAGAGGCATCACTAACACAGATGGAAAGCAGATTGGAATGAGTGTTTTTGTATTTGCAACCCAAACAGTGTCAAGACATCTTTAGTAAAACCCTCAGTCTCACATCTGCTTTACAATCAGTTTACAATGGGGCGGCTGTAGCTCAGTTTGAAGGCCACAGACCACAGGGTGAGTGGTTCGATCCCTGCTCCCGGCTAAATGTTGAATGATCCTTGGGCAAGACACTGAACCCCAAGTTGCTCCCATTGGGTCAGGTGAGGTACAGGAGAGCACCATGCATGGCAGCCACCGCCATTGGTGTGTGAGTGTGTGTGTGTGTGAATGGTTATCAACATTGTAAAGCGCTTTGGATAAAAGCGCTATATGAGTAGCAATTTACCATTTATAATCTCCTAAGCCTGTTTCAAATACGAACTCCTGACAATTCAGCCTTGGACATTGTCCAATGTTGCATTTCACGCATGTAAGACACAGCAGGAAGTTGCCTGAGCAAGAAGTGTCCTCACATGTGAAACTTTCTTGATTGCAGTGGGCTATAGTAAGGTTTTATTCATATCATTTTAATTAATAAATCAGATCTTTAGATTTTATTAGCTTACATTTAAAAATTTTAATTTGACACTTTTAAGATGTGGACACCCTGTCAACAATAAGAGAAAAGCTAAATACATTTCAATAAAGGTATAAAAATCATTTTAAAAAGTGTAGATCTACGTGTGTGTTTGTTTAGATTTTCTCACTCTATTCCAAACTTTATGAAAAAGTGATTAAGTACTTCTCTTAAAATCATGAAAACCTCACCCTCAGATCAATCATCTAACTCTGAGCACTAAAATTCTGAGTGAGAAAAGTGCTTTTTTATTCATTTATTTAATTCTTTCATCTTTTTCACAATCTGCATAATTTCTGAAAATAGACATTTCAATTTAGAGCAATAAAGAACAATATGACCAAATGATGAGGAGTCCCTGGGGAAGACACTGAGCCCACAAACCGCCCAACCCCAGGTAGTGAGTTGGGCAAGCCAGTGTATATCTAAGCACCATTCCCAAGCCTGGTTAAAATTAGGGAGGGTTGCATCAGAAAGGGTACCAGGCATAAAAATCGGCGGTAAATCCACAGGTCAGCTGTGGCAAGCCTGAGCTTATGAAATAAGCCAAAAGACTGAAAAAAATTATAATGCAAGGATTCCATTACTTTTACTGAAACGAAACAGAACAAAAAAGTGGGTGGGGTGTGGGTGGGGATGGGATACGCCATGAAAATACAATCTTATAAATACCTCTAGTTTCATTATGTGATGTCACAAGTGGTAACCAAGTAAGAAAAGGAAGCACTGTACTCAAGTACAACTTTGAGTTACCTGTACTCTATTGGAGTAATTTCATTTCATGCTGTATTTTTTCTCCAAAAAAGTCCTAACTAAATTTGACATCTTCAATAAGTGTTGTATGACAGTGACAAGACAGGAATGCCTTTGTCGACCTTGATGCCATTTTTGTCTTATTTATGATAGCTACACAGAATTTTCGAATTTTTATGCGTCTAATGGTAAATAAATGGTAAAGCTTCTCAACTGTCATTTATTTTTTAAATAATTTGACAGTCTCCACCAGTAGTAAGAGGCCACATTTGTGGAAAGAAAGAAAGACCCAGTATTTCACATCATAAAATGCATTCTTTTTTAATACATCTATATATCTATTTCTATAAAGATAGAATTAATATAGCTTTCTCCAAAATTAAAGAACCACCTTTCTGATAATAAACCAACCAGCCAACCAATCAACCATTAAATAATCACCCAACAATCACATGAGTACATCAAGCATGAGTACTATGTTTTGCGACAGTTTTAATTGTAATAAAATATTTTTACTCTACTACAATAACAGTACTTACGTAAATATTCTGATGATTTATTACACAATACTTCCAAAATGTAAGCTGCTTGGTAATCCTACAGTTAACTGCCTTGCCACAAAGTAAATAAAGCTTACTAAACATAAGATCTATTGCTCTGTGCTTACGTTACACATATCACAGTACGAGAGGATGAGTAGTTGAATGAACCTGAATAGACTGTGAAATATAGAAGGGAGGAAAAATTGCTGAGGCGGAATCGTACTGTTCAATCAGTACTTAGATACGGGGGGAGTACGGAATAAATGCGGAATTGACCGAAGGAGTGAACGACGGCAGATTCTGGTCCAGTAGGTTACAGAAGGCGCATCCAGGCCGCCTTTGATTGGACCCCAGTCAGTCTTTATTAATTTCGTCAATTACCTGTGTCTAACGGTAAAATGTAACTTACGTGTCGGTGTGTATGCGTCGGAGAAGCGGAAAAGACCTCACGCCTCTCAACGTTATCTGGCCGACAACAGAAGGTTATGTCGGTGTTTTCAGTTCACTGGTACACCGTAAAAATAGAGCCAGTATCCGCACACCTACGTCACTAATACAATTTACATTAAAACAGCCTCATTAGCCCAGTACTCACTTTGCTCTTGACCTCCACCACGTTCTCGATTACTTTTAACGGCGTCCGGTGTTGCTGCTGCTGCCTTGACATTCTGCTCCCCGGTTGTCTGCTGAGCTGAGGCACTGCGGATAAAAACATCCACTGGTATTATGGTCGCAATTTTCTTCTTGGGGTAAAAGAAAAACAATTCAAAACACGGAGCAGACCCGAGCTCTTTAAAGCGGTCCTTTCACCTGTCTGTTATTTTTGTGTTTTCCAACGACACTCGTTTGAAGAAGAGGCAGCTCGCGCTGCTGTATGTCTCTCGTGCCCCACTGTGTCACAGCTCGTTGTTATCGCTGCTTGCGACACTGGCACAAAAAAACGCTCGCTTGCGACAAGTGGAATCCGGTAAATCCAGTATGTGATGTGAGATGCCAGTGTAACCCGTCCTACTCCTCCCCTCCCCCTCCCCCTCCCTTAACTTGATGACACTGGACAAAACAGAGGGGGCGGGGCATGACGCCGCAGCACCACTGTATACATTCATAACACTGCTAGTTCTGCATTCTACATTTAGAACGCTTCATATCAGGGTCATCAAGAGCTCTGACAGCCTGCTGGAGTACAAGGTGTGTTGTGACACCTGTCAATCAGCATTACATTTCCCCAATGCTGATCCCTGTCAACCACAACATCAAAACCACCAGGTGGTATAGTAGGCTAGGCATTCCATTTCAAATAATAGAATAATATATACAAACAAACCAAAAAGCGTAATAAATAAATAAATATTATAGATAGATGTGTGTGTGTGAGAGTGTGTGTTTGCCACTATCATACAGTTGCTACTCTTCATTTGTGAAAATTCACACACAGTTCAGTTACGAAGACACTTGACAACCACAGTCTGCAGTCTTCTATTAAAATTCACAGGAAAACTCAGTCTATTATTTTCATCCATAAACAGAAAAATATAAGTCAAAAACAACATGATCAAAAACAGTATGTGTACACAGCTTCAGAATGAAGTCTTCTGAATAAATCAATGATTTCTTCCTCACAAAAACACAAAAAGTATGAGGTGGAAGTACATGCTGTAAGCAACCCTGTGGTAAAAAAAAAATTGGACTTCAAGAGAGAATCTGATGTAGATTAATACCGATCAGCCACAACAGAAGGCAGGGGCATGATCAGCCAGTGCCAGAACAGACAGCCACCATGCTGATCCTTTTGTCCATAGCTATTATTGCTGTGGCTGTAATTTGGTCTTAATGGTATTTGCACTTCAGTGTTGACTTCAGTTTTTGCTCATGAATGTGAGCACTCAAGCAAGTGTTACAAGTGTTATGTATAGAGCTGTGTAACATGGTATCCACACTCTGCACTGTCATGTTTACTAATTGACCTGGGTCGAGTCTTAACACTGAGCTTGAATCACAGTGCTGACAGCTTGACTGCAGCCAGTGGTTATGTTGGTGCTAGTCCAGTGTATGAGAAAGTTGTCTGAGGTCTTGATGACATGCAGAGTTGGGAGACAAACCTGTGACCATTGGCTCATGGTATGTTATCTGTGCTCTCAGAATTTAACAGTGTGATAAGAGACACACATGTCAGTAGGAGTAGGAGTGACACTCATTTGTCCTGTGAGCCAAAAAATGATTGCAACCAATGAACAATGCTCCACTGTTCTGTGTCCATCTGATAGTCTGCAGATATTGTGAAATGTTTAGTGCAACTGGTTAAACTGAACAAATAGTAACCTTTGATTACACTGAAAATCTTAGGTCATCAAACTGATGGAACTGCAATTCCTATTAACAGAGGCCAGACTGCTCTACATTCACACTTTTAGAATGCGGTGTAAAGATGATTCATCACCATGTGTTGAAATGTTTTTAGATGGTACACAGTTTCAGTTGTGTGTGTTTTACCTCTCGTTTTTTTCAGCTGGCTTAATCTTTCCTCTACCTCTTCCCCATCCATACTTCTAGATTTGTACTCTGTGCTAAACCATCTTAATCATATTCAGTACCAGCCAGTACTGGGGACTATGTGTGTGTGTTAACAATAACAGGACCCCTATATGCTTATGCAAGATGCTGTAATTAACAACAGAATGTAAACCTTTCAGATAAGAGGACATTCCAAAGAGAAGTAGAGGGCAAAAAAAAATATTTTTTATAATAAAAAAACTAAATCTTTGTTTCAGTACCTCTTTTACAGCCTCGCTCTGTCCTCACCATTCCACTTCTTGCCTTGACAGTCTTCATCTCATATTTTTTCTCTCCCTACACTCTTCTTATGACCCTGCCACCCATTTTCCATCTTCCACTCCCATCCCTCCTCCTCGTCTCTCAGTGATGATGGAATCTAGGAATGTGAGGAGAATTGGAAGAGGGGAGGACTTGTATTGACAGCCAAAACCTTGACATAGTTTGTGTGTGTATGTACAAATTCAGAAATGACAGCAATAATTCAGTGAAATGTACAACTAAAACATATTTATCTCCTTGTTTGGACCTATATTGTTTTTGTACATTCATTACTGTATGTACTATATGTCATTGCTGCTCAATACAACTTTATTTATTTGGTGTTGTCAGCTCACAAATCAGTTTGTTTTTTAAACCACATATGTAGGTTACCAGGCCCCTACTCCAGCTGGTAGTCAGCTCAGTAGGCCATTATCATGCTTTCTTGTGATGTGTTTTGCACAAAGATTTAAAAACCACAATGATACTTTATTTCTTCCGATTGCTCATCTGAAAAATTTGTCGACAATGGCATTAGGCTAATAACTATACAACCATAAGCTTACTTTCCAGTTCCTTTCAAGATTGTTTGGATTGTCATTGAACATCAGATGATTTATTATGATGCATCTGATCATTTACAAACTATTTTGCTTTATATAGTTTACAGTTTGGCTTTTCCACTGAAACAGCAACCTCCACTTGTTAAAAGACAAATATTTGTGGCAGTCTTCTTAGAGTTGCATTTAATACAATCATGATGTTCTTATTTCAAAATAATTTCAGCTAGGGTGCTGAGATGGATTTTTTCATATGTATTAGTTAGGATGCAATGTGTTCAAGTGAATGATGCACTGTCCAGTAACATGAAATGTACTGTATAATAGATGTTCCTTAAAGATAAGTGATAGGCCTGCTGCTGTTTAGTGTATTTAGTTATGAGATAGAATTTCAGATGCTGCATACACACCTGAATTGACTGAAAACGTTACTGACTTTAAATATCTTGGTATTAAAAGGATCAAAATCCTGATATTAGAAATGGCTGGTAGTGAATTTTAAAAACTGTCAAAACCATTAAATACATATAGCACTTTACAATGTTGCTTATATTTCACCCATTACACACCAATGATAAGGGGCTGCCATGCAAGGTTGATCCACCAAAAGCAACTTTAGCTTCAGCGTCTGGTCCAAGGACACTTGGAGACCAACATTTACCCATGAGTGGAGGAGTAGAACCGCTGACCTTGTGGTCCATGGATGACTGTCAAACCAACTGAGCTACAGCCCTGAAAGTTTTTAGAAACTACAAACTAATGGTCTGTCAATGCAGACAACATTTACTGTATGCACAGTTTCTGTGTCCTGTGTTCTTTGTCTCGGCTGCCTTCCTCAGTAGTCTCCTTCTTGCATGGTCTCTCCATTTTGATGACACGTGTGCATTTAGGGCAGTGGTAAACATGTTGACAGAAGAAATAAAATGATGATTACATTTCTTACATACATTTGATTTTAAGAAAATATTGTTGGGAGGAGAAATACAGGAGAATTGTTTTTCCAGCTTTTAAAATTCGTGGCCACATTTGCAAGGAAGAACAGGTCATTTTTTTCGATTTGGGTTTTCATATAAGTCCACTAGTGAAACATGACAGAATAGGTCATTTGTACGGGTTGCTAAATACGACGATGAGTTAACTAAAACTGCTTGGCGACATTTAGTGTCTGTGAAGGTTAAACCAACATGTAGTCTTTAGATTTAAGGCCTAAACTTGACCTAAGCTATTCCTGATTTTTTTGTGCCTACCTGGAAATGTGAGTGACATACGCCGGCCTATGCTTTGCCTTTGGCTCTCTACACCAAACTTCCCAATTTTGGATGAAGTCGGGATAGATTAATTCCCCAAACCAAAAAGCTTGTGTTTGCACAGTTTAAATACTGCATTTTTGTGTGAAACAAGTGTGGAAGTGGCCACCATTTTGGATCCTAAGTAAGAAGAATCAGAGTCAAAATAAGCACTATTGGACAAGTACGTATCACATGCAAAGAATTTGCCTCCAGTCATGGAACCGGTATCAGCCATTTTCAACAAATGCCTCCCTGCCTTTGACATTTCATTCGATCGCATGAGATGGTAAGAACAAACAGCCTGTAGGTGCATTAAATTCCCAGGGTGTGCCTGCCTCTCACCCAATGATAGCTGGGTTAGGCTCCAATCCCCCAAAAATGAATCTTTTTTGGATCAGATGGATGGATGCCCAGAGAGTGGTAGAGATAATTAATTAACGACAGTAAAAATGCACTTTTGACTGTCCTGTAGGTTAAGTATAAAACTAAAGCTTATAGTATAGCACTAAATAATGAATAGACCCCTTTCTGTGAAAAAAAGACTGAAAAAATTGTTTCTGGAAAGAAATCTTCTAACCACTATTAATAGCAGAACAACCACTGACACCACTGTGTTGTGTTTGTGTGTTTGATGTCAACACAAATATTTATTGTATGTAAATACTAACAGTCACACCCAGTCAAACCAGCCTTGTCAGGCCATATGAATTCAAAACCTTACTCACACCTCAACTTTAACTTACTGCTTTTCTGCTTTTTTCTCTCGAGATCTGTTAGTGAGAGTGAGACAGAGATAGAGCAAAGTGTGTATTTAAGCAGGAATGTCAGCTACATGAACCAGTCAAGTTAGTGAGCCAACCTGTTTCTGCTTTTTATCTAACTCTTCTCTTTTCTTTGTTGCATGCTGGGAATTCCACGTGAGTGGGAATGAGGTTGGAGGGCGTGTGAGAGGCGCAAAGTTTTGGAATTTTTACTTTCCATTGTTTTTCTTTTGCATGATCAGGTAAGTCTTGTTATTAGTTTTTTTTCTGATTGTTGGTGAATTTTTGCCCGTATATTGGGAGGGATGGCGTCCTCTGAGACGCCACCTCCAACCCTCCGGCAGTGAATTAGGATTGTTTCGCTGTACAGTAGTGACACCGTCGAAGAGGTTCTGCTGGCCAGGTAGGACGTGACAATTTACTTTTCGCATCAAGAATGAACAAAGTGGTAGTTGTGCTCTTGAAAGCTGAGCATGAGGTCAATAATCTCATAGAGAGTGGCTTAATTATCCGAGACTTGTTTGTGCAAGTATCCCCCCGTCAGTTCTTTTTCTTAAAACCGTCAGTTTTGGATGTAAGGATTCTAAACTTAAGCATGTGCAGTCTCTGAGGTGACAGGTGTTTATGTTCCTGGACTCGCCTACACAAACACTGGAGGTTTCCTTCAGAGTTAAACATGGTGAAGAATCATACATGTTGTACGGTACATAGCAGCAAGTGGGCCAGTGCGGCTGTTGACACCACGAATGGCGCTGTGGCCACTGAGGACTTAACGGGTCCTACTCTAGATGTAGGTCCTGTAGCTTGTCCACTGGATAAGCCCGGAAACGTAGCGGCAAAATGAACCCAATTATGATGGTGACAGTAACATAAACAGGTATGTACAGAGCTAGTCTTTAAACAACAGAAACACATCTGTGGCAACAGAGACTTTGAGTAGCAGTCAGTCAGGAGTAACTGAATCAGCTTCACAGTCACAAATTTCCAGCAGTTACAAGAACCAATAGTCAAATGACAGGTGATGGAGAAGACAATGGAGTATGACACTGAGTCAGACACTCTGTCTGTTGGTGAATGTTCCAATAAAAATGCAGACCTCTACTCCCTAGAGGAAATTAATGAATTTCTCAATGAATCATACAAAAATTCAGTTAAAGTGAACATTGGTGAAAATAAACATTAGTTCTCTGAGGAAGTGGTGGGAGATGGTAAAGGCTCAAATATGTGTCTTTTGCCAACAGGATACTGTACATTTCACTCCACTGGTAAGATTAAGATGGCGGTTTGGGAGCTTGAAGCAGACATAAAAACCATTGAAGAGGAGCTACATGGATACCCAGATTCTGCCACAGGTCGTCAGCTGCCGACAAAGAGGCTAGAGTTGAGCTCCTTTCTACAAGAGAGAGTAAATGGGGCCCTTGTAAGGTCTTGCCTCCTCCAACTAGAACACATGGATGCCCCAAGCTCTTTCTACTTTTAATGTAGGGAAATCAGCTGCCCAAAGGAAGCAGATGACCTGTCTCAAACTTCCAGGAGGCAGAGTAACCTATAGCCCAAGTGAAATGTGATGTTATGCAGTGGATTTTTATTCTGCCCTTTTTTCCGCTGACAATTGTAACATAGTGTAAAGGGAGCTTCTGGAAGGGCTTCCTTGGCTCACCCAGGAAGACAGTGCTGCTTGGGCAGTCAATTGACTTGACAACCAAATGGCAGTATGATTTGCACCTGGGATTGATGGGCTCTCAACCACAATTGGTTTGGATTTACACGCTGTATTTATGGAATGTTTAAATACAGGATGTCTTCCTGCTTCTTGTCAGTGGGCACTACTTTCTTGCTGCCCAAAAAGGGAGACCTGGCCTTACTTAAGAACTGGAGACCAGTGGCTCTAGTTTACACAGACTATAAGGTGCTCTCCAGAGCTTTGTCCAACAGGCTTAAAGACTGCCTCTACTTCTAAATTCCGACCAAACATATTGTGTGCCGGACAAGACCATTAGGTACAATGTTTTCCTTATTCACGATTTGACATATGTAATATTTCAAATGTCAATGTCAATATTCTTTCTTTAGATCAGGTAAAGGTTTTGAGGTTTTCTGCACTTAAGGCATTTGGTATTGGTGATGGGTTTGTAGCTTTGTTACATTTGTTGTATAATGGAGCTAAATGTATGGTGAAGATGTGGGCAGGATTGAGTTGACTAATCCCTGTACGGCAAGGAATCAGACAGGGCTGCTCTATTTTAGCGGAGCTATACAGTCTTGTCATTGGCTTTGTGGCGTCTCATTGCCGGGCTTCTCCAGTGTTTTTGCTTTAATTTTTGTATCTCTTCACATTTTTTGCTTCATTTTCTAGAGTGATGATTTGACAGAGATCAGTTTTTGTTTTCCTAATGTCCAGTAAAGGGACTTTTAAAATCAAAATCCCTTCTCAGAAAGTAGCTGGGCATCTTATTTTATGTTTTTGTTCTCTTTTGCCTTCTTTATTGTTATTTCCACACTTCAGCCTACTAAAGCTAATACTGCAATCACTGCTGAAAATGGCATCAATTCCATTACTTCCATTACAAAGACAATATCTGACATACTTGAGCTAGACGGGACTTCATAAAGACTTTATTTAATCTTGTCAATCATATGTCTCTCTGAAAGGTGTGTACATGAAGTCCTGCTTATGTATGTCCGCTATGTGTGGTATGTTGCCAGGGTTGGTTTATTTTTGTGCGTAAAGGGTGTGACAAATGGTAAGACTGATGGACTCATTTTGTGTCTGTGTCAGGTGACTGCATTTGTATTGCGCTGCCTCCAGTGTAACAGTGCAGGGCAGATCTCCCTCTCTTTCACACACATACACACACACGCGTGCATTCTGATGTACAATAGGATGTGAATGAGGCCTCCCGTTTCCCGGTCACAGTAGGATCTGTGTCTGTCTGCGCCAGATGATTGTATAAGGCTTTGTTAGTTGTTTAGATGAAAAGTAACAGCTGTAAAAATCAACTTTATTTATATATTTAATTCAACTTTATTTATATAGCGCAAACAACAAAGTCATCTCAAGGCATGTCGCAGCAAAGTCATCTTTACAGATTATAAAGATGTTTAGAGAAAACCCAAGAAACCTCCAGGAGAACTAGGCTCAGGGTGAGTGGAAAGTTTAGAAAGAAAAGGAAATAGCAAAAAGCAACAACATGTCATCGGGCAGGTTGGTAGGACCAGTAGCTGTGCACTGGAGAGCACACAGCTCCAAAGTTGGAGTTGGAGAAAACATACAAAGGTAATGTCATACAGTGGTGACAATTGTGGGGTGAGAGGAAAGGAGGAAAGGAGCTCAATGCATCAGGGATGGGTCCCCCAGCAGTCTAAGCATATAGCAGCGTGACTATAACTAACTATACGCTCTATCTATGAGGGAAATTTCTAAAATCTAGGTAACACTATTTCACTGTTTTCACACTTCCGGCAGACCCAGTATCAAACCTGCTTACACCAGTGCCTCCTCACCTTTTGTTCCCAGCAAGACATCCTGTCTCTGGCCACACAAAGAAGTGTCTTAGCTAGATATCAACCATAAAACTACCTACACCTGAACATTTGCTTCCGGGAAGGGAGCCCACAGAGATGTATAATGGGAGGTGAGACAGGGTGTCAGCGTCGACCAAACATTGACCTTTCCTGGTCTGTATATAATGTTGAATCTGAAGTCAGAGAGCTCTCCAACCCATCTATAGCCCACTGCATTCAGTGCCTTACTCATCATAAATGTTATTGCATTAGTGCGGTGCATAACGCCCAATTTTATGCCAAAAACTCTAGCTTGCCAGAGTTGTAGGTGTAGTTCTTTTCCGCAGGGGTCAGGGTCCTTGAGCCATAGTTTTCCATCCTGTCGTTGGTATAAGACTGCGCTAAGTCCCTGATTGCACACATCTGTGTGAAGAACAAAGGGTAGTTCAAAATCAGGGTATGCAAGTGCAGGTGGGTGTGAAAGGATACCAATGATCTGCTGAAGGATTGTCTGATGGCTATCAGTCCACTGTATCGGGGTCTTTGAGGGCAGCTGCACTCCTTTACTTGTTTCCATTTTCCCATTACCCCTCCCCGATTTCCTTTCACTTAAAGCAGTTCGTAGATTGGCTTGGCAATGCGGGAGAAATCTTGAATGTAATAGCTGAGGAAACCAAGCAACTTGCAGACCTCTCCCACTGTGTCAGGTCGTTTTCCCGTCAGTGATATTCTGCACTAGCACCGTTCATCTCTCATTTATCTTAATAAGTTCCTGAATTACATTGAAACCAACTAGTGGTCTCTCTATTTTTGGGCAGCTCAACAGCAAGGGCACATGGATAGATAGACTCTGAAGACATACAGGGAGTTGCTTCAGATGAGCTAACTTCGACCTCGCTTCCTAGTTTCACGGACACAGTAGGATCACAGCTTTTGATAATCCCATTGATGATGTATTCCCGTCTTTGTAGTATTGGCATTCCTTCATTATTGCGTTCTAATAATACTGAACAGTTCAGGTAAGCTAAGATATATTCAACATTGCTCTGTTCATCATCTTTAATTAGTATGGTTGAGTCAAGACCTTGAACTGCTCCAATACTGGTGCCAACCTCAAAAACCTAACTGGCAGTAAGTTGATAAAGTTTCTTCTGTGTGTCCAGTCCTTCCCTCTCTTTGACAGACATCCTGTTTGTTGGAGGCACCTGTATTTACAGTCTTGCACTCCTTGGGTTTGTGCCCCCCTTATGCTGGTCACCTTGCCTCTGTAGTCACACGCTGGAAACCCCTTCAATCCACCAAAGTGCTGTTACTCTAGTCCTTGAAGTTGAGAATGACGAGAAGCTAGCTGCCTCTGCGTGAATGCCTCCCGAATAAACAAATGTTCCTTTGCTGCCCTCTACTGGCCTAACCAGGATCCAATCTCAGACTGCTTACCATGGGGAAAGCTGTACTAATCAGAAAAGTTTGTAATACATTTTACATAAGGAACCCAGCAAAGATATAGATCGAACTGTGAACACATTCTGTGTGGGTCACACATAGCAGCTCCACCATCGGTGTGTGACTGTGAATGTAAATGAGAAGTAGTGTAAAGTGCTTTAAATACCAATAGGTAGAAAAGCACTATGTAAGTGCAGACCATTTACCATGTATGTTATCAACAGCATGAAAGGCAAATGCATAGTTTTCTGAGTGGAGCATACAGTATACAGTGTGGTTAATTTTGAGTGTTAGATATTGTCACTTGCACTTGAGTATTGAGTTAACCCAAACAAGGTCGACAAGGCAAAACACTTGTTGCCCTGCATTGTATTAACTGAATTAACTGTATGTTAAAAATAATGAATTTAAAGTGCAAATAAAATCAAGAGGGCAATACATCTTATTTTATCGGCAGTGGGTTTGAAATTTAACCTTTTATCTGATATGTTTTCCCAATGGATGAAAATGACCTTTCCTCTCCTTTTTTCTATTGGCAACAATTGACAATTGTATCCTCCTACAGTTTATAGTGCTGTAAATCATCCCTTTAACCTAAATTATGGTTTTTCCAAACCCATTTCTAAGATTAAATATTATACACTGAAACTAACAAAAATAGTTCCTGATTTGTTTTTGGTTTTTTGTCTGTGTCTAAACACACACATGTTTCATAATATAGTTATTAGGATTCTCAATACAAATTCTGAAGCGGTTTATATTTTATGCCTGCCAACTCCAGCTGGTCACATGATTTAGTTCATTCCATGAATTCAAAACACAGTCAGGAATGTCAATGAACTTGTCTAAAATTCAGCCTTCCAAGTCTTGCCTAACAAACACACAGCAAAATTGAGAGAAGACCAAAAGTGCCACAAATAGATTATATTCCAATGCAGATGAAACACAGCACTTTCTGTAACAATGCCTTATTACAGCTTTGTAAGTTTCCTCATATGATTAATATTTTTTTCTCTCACATTCAGATAAAAACCTAACAAATGTTTATAGATCAGGAGAGGATAAAAAGCCCAGCCTAGGTGGGTACCCAGTATGCTTGTTGAGTAATCCTTTCATTGATGGAATTGGTACTTTTTAACATCCCTGACTCTGCTATTATTTGCTTTTCTTTTTCTTTTTCACGTACCATTGGTCCAGTCATTGCCATCATCCTGCTTGTCTTTGTGACTGGGGGAGCATATTTCTTCTGCCAACGTGTGGTGTGTCGACGCTACAAGGGCCCCAGCGGGACTTTTCCTCATGAGTACATCAGTGGTACTCCCCATGTGCCTCTCAACTTCATTGCCCCCAGCAGCTCCCAGCATGGCACTTTTCAAGGTTAGGGTTTGCTCAAACGGACACAGTAGTGGTGCTAATACAACTTGGTATCAGTGAAACATAAATTGTTGTATTTCCATCAGAAAGTCCATTATAAGTTCAGTCAGTTTGATGGGCAGTAGCAGCAGTGGAGCTCCTCTCTATGACAGGATTCATTTGACTGGAGCATCATCCAGCAGCTCATCATCTGTTAAGGGAGCCTTCTATCCTCAGGTTACACACACACACACACACACACACACACACACACACACACACACACACTCATTGTGCATGCTGTTTGCTGCTGTCACGCTGTCTTAAGTAACACAGGTCTTTTCTGTTTGTAGATCCTGAATCCTCCTCCTTCCCCAGCTACTGACCGCTCACTTTACAACACAGATCTTCTGTTTATCCCACAACCCATCTACTACCAGATCGTACAGGTAATGCACATGTTCAAAGTCCTACGACTACTACTACTATTAACTATAGGGCCTGTCAACTTCAGATTCTGTTATATATTTTATATTATTTCTATATACACTACTCACAAAAAGTTAGGGATATTAAACTTTTGGGTGAAATTTATGAAAATGTAAAAAGTTCATGCTACAGTGATATTTTATGTTGAAAATAGGGCATTTTGGTAGAAGCATGCAATGGTAATTTCTTCATTTCAAACAATTTATTGAAACAAAACCTAACAACAGTGGTGGGTATACGATAACAAAAAATGTCTCATGATGTCCAGTGAACCAGAACATTTAGTGGTCACGTGACATTGGGATTTTTGTGATTAATCACCTTGTTAGAGAACAGCATGTTATGCAATAAGTATTAAAAAAACTGAGAAGTCTGGCATGTGGATTCAAAAGTTTAGATAAGGTCAAATTAATTTCACAATGTAAAGTTTATACTGCATTTTAGGTGCATTCTGAGGTGCTATTTCACCCAAAAATGGAACGTGCCTCACTTTTAAATTATATTTGGATGATAATGTTTTTTTTTTCAAAGATACTAAAATGTCGGACTTAATTTTATGGAAATGTGTCTGCATAAAATTGTATATACCAGTATATAATTGTATATATCTGGTATTTACCAGACCCTACAACCCAGTCCATGCCGCTGCTCCACCTACTACGCCCTGCAGCACTGATGTCTGTAACAGTGACTACAGCCCCCACTAGTTGACTAGTGGTACAAACTATATTACTGCAAACTAGTTTGTTTATTCAGATTGTTGCTGTGTGCACATTGTGATCCTTTTTTCTTACCTTAAGTTCTGTCCTGTCCACCAGCAGCTGAAAAAACTGGTCTGTTTTCTAATGACAGGACTAAATTTGTACACCATTATTTATGCCCAGTGCCAAAGTTTTGGGCCAGAGTGGATGTGATTTTTCAAGTACCAAAGTGAAGATGTGGAGGATGGTTGTATTAGGTGTCTGACTTTAATGCAGGAGAGCAGAATGACATTTATTTACATGCATTACCCAAACTACAACCAAAAAGGCCTCTCTGCCTTTGTCTTTTCTTTAATGCCACTGTCTCTAAGCTGTACAACAATGCTGGTCTCGCCACCATCTTGAAGACATTTCCTTTAATTCTCATTTTGATACTCTTTTATCAAACAACATGCCTGACACTTTTCTCCAACCTGTTTGCACATCTTTTCCACACTTTCATTTGGTCTAAACCATTGATACTCTACTGTCTATCTGTTCGGGTAAAATTTATAAGAAATTTAAAAAGTTCATGCTACAGTGATATTACATCATGTAACTAGGGCATTAAAATACAAACATGCAATGGTAATTTCTTCATCTCTAACAATTTATTGAAACAAAAGGTAACAACGGTGGGTATACCACAACGAAAAATGTCAAAGTCTGAATAACTTGTTACTTGTTAGGTGTCATCTTGGTGTCATGATATCAAAATGCAACATGACTGTTTAAATACAAATTGTCATTGAACATTTAACCCAGAAGGAGGATAATTTGAACAGTTTAATGGCCAATGGGAGAAATAATCTCTGGTGGCATCCTGTGGAGCCCTTGACCGTGATAACTCTCTTGCTGAATGTGCTCCTCCATCCAGCCAACAAGCAGTGGAGTGGGTTGGAGGGATTGTCCAGTATTGAGGAGTTTGGGCAACATTCTCCTCTCAGCCACAACATGCAGAGGGTCCAGCTTCTCCACCAGAACAGAACCAGCCCTCCCTCTTTGTTTTCCTTTATATGGATGCTGCATTAACTGACCTGTCCAGTTTATTGTCCAGGTGGACACCCAGGCATTTGTACTCCGAAACTACTTCCCGCCCCTCTCTCTGTATGGAGAGAGGATTGACAGGAGTCCCAGACATCCTGAAGTACACCACTTGTTCCTTTTGTTTTAATGATGTTGAACTGGAAATGATTGTGCTCACACCAGTCAACAAAACTGTCCACCACTGATATCTCCACCCTGGATACATCCAACAGTTGCAGAGTCATCAGAAAACATCTGAACGTAGCAGGACTCCGAGTTGTACCTGAAGTCAGAGCTATGCAGGGTGAAGTAAAAGGGAGATAAAACTGTCGATTGGGGGGCACCTGTGCTGCAAGTCACAGTGTCAAAAAGTTCGCCCGAGGGACAGTTCTTCAGAAGGAAATATTTTCCTCCAACAATGCAACTTGTGGTCAAACTAGAACATTCTTTCAAGTAGTTATTACACAAAAGTCCACAAAATACGCCTCTGACAAAATTTCCCAAAAAATCAAAATCATCTATTCCACTGCAAAAAACATCTTTATTTTTCTACAACTCAAATTCCTAAGAAGTTGGAACAATGTGTAAAACTGATTTGCAAATCTCATCAACCTATATTTTATTTACACTAGAACATAACGACATATCGGATGTTGAAACAGACATTCTACTATGTAATGGACAATCTTTTTTAATTTGATGGCAGCGACACATCTAAAAAAAACAGTTGGAACACGGGTGTGTGTACAATTGTGTGGCATCCCCTCTTTTTCATAGAGTTTAGGAGAGGAACGTTGTCCAATTCTTGAATGATGCAGGATTGTAGCTGCTCAACAGTCCAGGGCCTTTGTCAGATTTTTTTGTTTTATGATGTGCCTACCTATTGGCACTCAAAGCACTTTACACTGCTTCTTATTCACCCATTCACACTCACAATCACACACGCACACCCTAATGGGGGACACTCACCAACACTCCACTCTGGGCAACACTCACCGGGGGCAACAAAGTTGGGGTTCAGTGTCTTGGTCAAGGACTGAAGAAGCCGGGGATTGAACTCCCAATTGCAAGATTGGTGGACGACCGCTCTGCCTTCCTTCAGTACTGTCTGTTTTGATATAGGTGTGATCAAATTTTTATGATATCTAACCGCAACATTAACTTAGTGTAGCAACCAGCCTGACTGTACAGGGGACCTGTGGCCGCACCACATTTTTAACATAGAGTGGCTGTTTGCAGATTATTGAAGCAGCTGGTCCACCATTCTTACCAGTAGCAGCCATCAGCGTAGTTGTCATAGAGGCCAAAAAAAGGGATGTTGACTGTAACCTAAGAAAGCCTTTTAGGCCTCACAACCGAAATGTGCCTGAGAGAAGCTATCATGAAAACTGGAATCAAACCCAAACCAGCACAGAGGAAATGATAACCAAGGAAGAACCATTACAGGCCTAGGTTACTGCCGAAGTGCCAGAATAGACCAACTACATCAGCTAAGGGATTCTAATAGCTGGGATGACATCACTTAAAGATGCAGAGGAGTGACATTCATGATCAAGGTTAGTGTTTAATTCCATCTCGACTTGAGCACAATTTCCACGCTTAGTGAGAGTTCATGCTGCCTGTGTATTGAATGAAAGCCATCCAATAGTTGTATCGGAGCTAATTGAGGAGGACCCAGAAATGACGCATACAACAAATTAAAGTAAATTAGTTTTATTGTAAGTAGGGGGTGGGGGGGAGATGGAGTGGTTGGCAGAAGGGAACACTTCAGGGGAGACTGGATACTGGACTTGATGAGACAGAAAAATAAAGAAAGCCACTAGAGTCTTACTGTGAAGAAGCACAGATGGGAGATGTCAGCTACCAGAGGTCTGGAGTGTGGCGATAGAGCAGCTGGGATAGAAGCAGGTAGGGAGCGAAAACACGGGAGAACTAATAGCGACAACAAAAAAACAACAACAAACACTTCAGGCTAGGCAACAATAGAGCAGGCTTTCACACGGGAGTGTCACAAATCGGGAGACGAGATAAAACCAAGGATGCAGGTGTGGCTCGGGATCTAAAAGTCAGGCAGGCAAAACAAAACTCAGGCAGGAGGTTAAACAAATCAGGAGTAACAAATAGAAAGACGATCTGGCAGGTGAGAGGAGCTTATAACAAGAGCGGCACAGGTGAGGCGAGTTGCTGCTATTTAAGTAAACCCGGGAGGAAGAGAGCGAGACCAGAGCAGAGGGGAGAGATAGAGAAGGTTACCAGGGCAACACAGATCTGTATCAGCACTGTTGTGTCATTTCTTTCGGAATTACAAATGTTAACCTCATGGCAGCAGTCATCATCCAGGACCATGGCTAAATTTCATTCATCCAACAACAATTTCCCATCCCAATCTCATGCATGTGTGGCTAAATAGAAATTGAACACTAATGGTGGAAAAGGTTCTAGGTACTAAACACCATGTACTACTTAACAACCCTATCACAACGTGATGCACATGTAATCGGGTTGTTTACAATGGGTGAAATATTAAAATCAAAGCCTGTTTTTATGGCTGCATCCCACCAAATGGGAGTAACTGTGCACATGTGTTGGGACTCATTTTACATGTTTCTCCGGACTTCACTACCTGACCAAAATCTGCCCTAAATGCATAGAATCTTCACTTGATACATTTCATGATCTTAAATATTTAAAGAGGATTCAGATTATTGTTTGGTAGTTGTTTCCTTTGTGGTTGAAATCATTCACACGGAATGGAATCTTCCTGTTCACTCATTCTTCTTCTACCATCATGAGTTATGTCAAATAAAGATCAGTGAGTCTATGTTGAGTTTGTCATCACTTTGGTAAAGGTGGGACACATGGGAAACAAGAAACACCTGTCCTGCTCTTTAAGTTAAAGTTTGGGCCAACTGATACCCAAAGAACTGTGTAAGAAGAAAGTGAAAGAAGTGTGTACTCTGGTTCAACATATCATAGGTGTAAAAAAAAATTACAAACTTTGCATATTATATTCATCTTCTGATCTTAAAACCAGAAGTTTTCTTTGTACAGCAAAAACAAATTAAGTGGCTGTTCTACTTTAAGAGATGACTGTATACAGTTCTGTAGATTTTATTGTCTGAGGCAATGCACAGATAATGGGATGTAACAAACTACATGAAAATGCATTTTCATAAAATTAGTTTTTTATAAAGGCTAGACTGCACCAGCTCCACCTTTTTATGACATCACATTTTCTACTGTAAATTATAAAGCAATGCATCAGATTGAACACCCCGTTGACAATGATTGATGTATCATTGCTATCCTTCATCTATCTGTCTTACAGAAAAACTGTTCTCCAATTATATCCTACTACTCAAACAAAACTACTTTTATTATTGTCTTAGTTTTCTTCAGTTAAAGTGTACTTTAACTTTTAACATAAACTTTTAACATCGGTATGCATACCGTCGATGTGGTTGACACCCACTACTGGAGAAAAAGACAAAACGGGAGAACCTTGTGCATACATGAACTCAATGCTTATTGTCACACATTTCTGTTGTGGTTGTGTTCCAAAATTAGCATGACTCAATGTTCTTTTTCAAAGCATCTATTCTGACTTGATAGCAAGAAAAGCACTGATGAAACTATTCAAATTAAAATGGCAGAAATCATACTTTATGCATAGGTGGTTATGTTCCAAAACTGCAGCCTTTTTGTCTTGTTCCAAGCAAAATACAAACTGTAATTATGAACTGAAATTTGAAATAAAACCTTTTGCTATATATATATATAAAACAACATTTTAAAGTATTCGGACCTGTTCAGATTGTGCACACTGGACAGATCAGAGCAGTACAAGTTGTAAAAGTTAATATTCTGTTGTGTTTATTTGAGAGTGAAGAAGTGGAAGAAAACATGAGAGCAGGAAGGTGTGGCATGCAGCAAAGTTGTTAGGTGGTTACCATACCATGCTTCCATACTCCGAAGTACCACACCACTCTTCTACACTGTTTACCGTTTTGTTTAGATCAATGTTTATTTGTCAAAATACATGAGGGGGGCTATTTCAGGATGAAATTTTAACAAACCCTGAGGTTAAAGCGGAAATCTGGGTTGACAATCACTGAAAGAGGAAACTCAAGAATTTTCAGTTTCAGCAAGACTGAAGACTCAAGAGCAGAGCCACTATTTCAATTGAGTTCGTGATGCTGGTAATGACAAACATGTCTAGTCTAGTCCAGATAGTTAACATGAACACTATTAAATTTTATTCAGTCATTCATTTATGGTATAACCTACTTGGGGGTGGCTGTAGCTCAGTTGGTAAGGCAGTTGTCCACAGACCACAGGGCAGTGGTTCAATCCCCAGTCCAAGCTATATGTCAAAGTGTCTCTGGGCAAGACACTGAACCCCCAAAAAGCCCATTCCCATCCCCAGCTGTGCAGTGCCAGTCCAACCCCAGTAGAAATTGGGGAGGGTTGTGTCAGGAAGGGCATCTGGCATAAAAACTGTGCCAAACCAACATGCTTCTCATGGGATAAGCTGATTCAAAACCAAATGTGGCAAACAATTAAACTAAACTATCTATCTATCTATCCTGTTACTAATATCAGTCTGACCAACTAACAATTTAAAGGTGATGGGACAGCTAAATGTGCATCGAAGTTCAAAGTGGTGTGAAATTGTAGATTTTTGGCAGATTTTGCTCACCAACCTTTATACTCTCAACGATAAAAGTATGATAATGTCAAACTGGTTAACTATGAGAATCCAACAGTGTGACCAGTTTTGAGGAAATGTGAGGAGAGATTTTTGCATTTATACTGGCTGATTGATCATGAAACCAATGAAACAGTTAAAAAGGTCTTAGACAAACTAATAAGGTATATCTACATAAGATTTTTATCTTTAGACATAAACTTCTGAAAATGAATGCTTGCAGATCTGCCCTTTCATTGAAATGTATTGAAAGTATTTTCAGACCCCACAGGAGGGAGTTGACAAAGAGAAACTCTGTAAATCACTACTGTCCTGACTCTGTTTTTGAAACCGAAAATTTGTGCAGCAACAGACGTCGGATTGGAATTGGGGTTACTGGCTATTAAGTTAAGATAATAGGCAAATAAAGATGATACCACTACATAATGCACAGTATGCAATGAATGATCTAAATTATATAAACACCAACTTTAATTTTTCAGTTTTCCTTCAATTGCTCTGTATTCTGTCTTATAATGGGCAAAAGTGTACCACGTGGTGCACCTGGTCGTTTACTAAAGTTTTACAATTTCAACTTTTGCAGAAAAGTTTCTTTTACAATGTGACCATGTAAAATCCCATTATGGCTTTCTTTGGCTTCTAATGCACAATAATGTAATGTTTTAATGTGTAATGTAATGTAATGTCTGTCATTTCTGTTGAAAATCCAAAATGAAAAGGGTTATAAAACAGACTTCCCCTTCCCTAGTGTTATCAGCATTGTAGTGCATGACTTTATAACAGTTGTATTAGTGTGGCAGTTTATAGCAACTTTCAATTTGTAATAATTAGATATTTTTGTTGTACTTGAACATATTTTATTAGCCAAAAACTACACAACCATATGTGACTGTTAGGTCCCATTAGGAACCTCAAACCCACACTTGCTGTAGATGTAATATTACCTTTTCGCCAGCCAACATTAGCCGGTCTGGTTTTAACTTTCTAGTATCACAGTCCTTTCTTCACATATTGTGGGCCTATACAAAGTACTTGTACAAACTGCTCGTACAAAGATAAATGTACAATCTACTTTCATAATAAAGCTATTTTTAAATATTTTAATGGCATTTATTTCAAGTGATCCTAAAAATGTTTTTGAAAAGATGTCAAGGGTACAAAGGCAGGCGAGCATAGCATCTAAATTTTCAAATTACATTAGAAGTCATAAAGATCAAATGAATTTTGGCCTGTCCCATCAGGCTTTACCATAGTGGAACGTTTTCCACACCTTGATTTGGCATGAGTTTTTAAGCCGAATTCCCTTCCTGCCACAACCCTCGCATTTTATCCGGCTCGGGACTGGCCCCTGGTGGCTGGACGGGGCCACACCTAGTGGGGTGTGATTCAAACCCGCGGGCTACTGCATCCCTACCAAATGTTCTACCACTGTGTCACCAGGCCCCCTTACATTAGAGGTCTTTTTCTGGTGGAAAGTAACGAAGTTTTACTTAAGTACATGTTTCACATATCAGTACTTTACTTAAATAGCTTTACTTATGGCTCCTTTGACTTTTACTCCACTACATCTAAGAGCTAATATCTATACTTTTTACTCCATTACATTTCGAATCAGGTTGCGTTAAAATCACATTATTTTACACATTTCATAATTAATCACTTTGTCCGTTTTTTATGAAAATGAACGACACAGGAATCGCTTCATTAAACCAGGCGCAGGTAGACTGTTGTTCTATACATAGCCTTAATTCAAATACTTTGTTGACATATTACCAGTATGCAGCAAGTTTCCTCTTTGGTGTGATCTACTTTGGCTTGTCTGCCGAGATCTACATTCACTGCCCATGACCGCATACAGCTAAAGCGAAAACCACCAGACTAATGGTCTATTTTTAGACATAAACTCCTGAATTAATTGTAAAATGTGCCTTCAAATTGGATCATTCAACGCAGTGTCGATCAAACAATATAACTAGCAGCGCTCCAAACGTTGACTTAACTTTACTTGTCGTTGCTTACCTCTGCATCTTGGTGCCATGGTGCCGAAAGGTGGAGAAATAAAGAGCTGGTCCTTGCTGATTCATACATTCATATGATTGATTGACTGGAGCGATTTGTTTGTTTTCCTCGCCTTCTGAAGGAAGCAGCTAGACGCGCTAGTGTACAGTGGGGTTACGCTTTACTGTCACTATGCGATGTTACAACAAGAGAAGGTCAGAATTAAAACTGAAATAAGCTTTCGACCCAATAATTTATTAGTTAATGCCCCCCCCCCCCCCAAAAAAAAAAAAACAAAAAACAAAAAACAAACAAACCCACAAAGCAGCACTGGTACACAGAAAAAATAAAAAAGTGAAGTAATTTTAATACTTTAAGGAAAATATAAATTGTGTACTTACTTACTTTTACTTAAGTTGAGATGCTATTGGGTACTTTTACTAGACTAAATCCAGTTGCTTTTCTACAAACTGTGTTAATAATTCCTGAATTTACTGCCCTGTTTTTTTATCTGACCAGGGAAGTTGAGAACTGTTCATTAATAAAAGCTGCAAAATAACTCATTGAACTTGTATCTTAAGGACGTGATGGCCCCTGTCTGGTCCCTGCCACAGCTCATACTGGGCCAATACACAGTTCCAATACACTGCTCAGTCCAGTAGCTTGTGAGAACAAACACCACATCATATAAAAAAAACAGCCATGTGTTTTTAGATCTACATGTGTCCACTTCATCAATTTAAACAGTTTTTCTTTTCTAATCTCCTTCAGATGTTTATGTCCCGGACATCTGTGGGTGTAGTTGATAGGCCCTGCCCCTCACCAGCATTCTTAATTTCCACAGTAACTGAGTGGTGCTGTTGTGCCTGTCCCAGGCTGGTTTCGAGCAGCGTCTCTATTTGCTCCCGACACGCCCTGAGACAGTCCTGAGAGAGTGAGAGTTGCTGTTAGTATGGCAGTAAAGAGCCGTTTTAGTTCACTGTGAATGTAATGTGTACCAACCATGCCATGGAGACCTCTACCCACCGGGTCACTCCTGATGGTCTGTGCCAGCTGCTTGGTAAGTTTCTGTAACATCAGGACATTTCCGGCCAATTTCATCTGTAAGCCCTCCACTGCTGCCATAATGCTGCCTGCCGCTACCATGGATGGAGGGCTGGCTATGAATTTAACATCTGCACAGCATCACAATGCAACTGAATGTTAATATAGTACATTTCAACTAGAGGATAAGAAGAAAGAGAAACCTAGTTCAAAATTAGTTCAGAACAAAAACTGCTCTGCATTAAAACAGTGCATTCGGTTGGTGCCGTGTGTGGATGATGGGTTTTAATCATTTCTGGACAATAACAGTTTTAGTGCACAGATGAATAAGCTAATGCAGGTTGCAGAGTGGCATGTACAAGTTTTAGTGTCTGTATGGGAGTTCAAAAAATATATTATAGAAAATGATAGACATTAAGGTAAGACAGTAAGACATTGGGCACAGGAAGTGACAGAATGGCAAATGGAGAGGAGTAAACAGACTACGGTTGTATATAGTTGGCAAGACTAAATCCAAACATAAAATCTTAATATTAATGAGAATCACTGTGTTGAGCTTGACATTTCATTCACCACTGTAAAATTACAAGGGTTTAAAATGAAATATCATCAAATCACTTTTGATACTCTAAGGGTATCTGGGCTTTCAGGACTATTGGATAAAAGTCTAAATGTATTTTATGAGGCTGAATCCATTTCCTGTGTTGTTGTCACTCTGTTGGTGCTGCTCAACAGACTGGGTCTGTTCAAATGAATGATCCGACTGCATTTTATTCATTAAGTCCTCGGGTTAGTCTAAAGAAACAGTCACGACTTCCAATCTAACCACTATGAGCATTGTAACAGAGTTCCCTTGACTTGTTTCCCTCATTAATGTGTTACAAACAGCATAAATAGTATCAGTAGTAGTTGTACTGGGAGAAATCTAGTATCAGCTCAGTACTATTCTGGGCTGACAGCGTGAACTAACAATTATGAGGTGGGGTTACACAGGCTCACACTAATGCCAGCTGCTGAAGCTGGTACAGTTGTCCTGTCTGTTATTTAGTTTAGGGTCAGCCCCCAAACCTGACTTATTTAGCTTACTCTGTTTCAGTACTGCTGTCCTTTAATTTTGTATTATACTTGAACTAACATTATTATGTCAGTCTAAAGCATTAGGCATGACATTTTTCAATTTTCTCAAAAGTAATAGTTAAAGTGCTACTGCAGAGTCAGTCTGCTAGTCTGACTGTCAGCATAATGTGCGGCACAATAAAGATGGTGCCATGCATACCTGTGGCACACAGCGCTACAAAGGTCTGAGCGTGCTTCCTCAGTATGGCCTTGTTCTCTCTCCTGACAGATAGATGAGACATAAAGTAGTCGATGAAGTCAAGGGGGGTCACTGAAGCCAGGTCCCACTTTAGCTTGTTCAAAACCAGCACCTCCATTTGCTGTAAGTGGAGCAGGACAGTGACAAGGACAGAAAGACAGGTTCAAGTGTGATCCACCAGACAGATCTGGGGATTAACAAAGATGGTGGTGGATGGTCTACATCTGAGCATTTTTGGCTTGAGGAAGAAGAAAATTCATGGGTCATGAACACCATAAGCAATTCTCTTCTGGGACCATGAATATTCACTTTGATGGTCATAGTTGGCCTAAAGTGCTGGTTGAGGTAAAATTAATTTTGTAGTGGAGCAACAGGAAAGAGAGAGAAGTAGTATCAACTTCAAGCGACCGTATTAAAACTTTTATGACAGACACCCGAGCTGGATGCCATACTTAAGAAAAAGGTTTATACTTATGACCTTAGACCATGTGATAGTCACTGCTAAATAACGTACCAGCAGCTGAGAAGGTGTGACTGAGTTGTCTGTGTAGATGCAGAGTCTCTCTGCAGTCAGTGGGATTGTCTCCCTTAGCTTGGATGCCAGGAACATACAGGCAGCTCCCAGTAACTGCAGATGGTTCTTTCTGGTAGGTTCCACTGAGAGGAAGCGATCCAGGTAGTTTATAGCCAGAGGAAAAACCTCCTCCTCACACTTCTGCTCCTCACACACCTGCACAAACAAACCAGTCATTTAATCAATGTCATTACAATTGAGTAGCTTAGTTTAACTGAAAAAGGGGTTGCCAGCTCAACTTTTCAATGCTGCATAGATTTATGATCTTTACCATGATGTCAGTAGGGGAGGTGTATATTCTTTACATTTTGGGGAAAAGTGAGAACTATCTGTTCTCAGTTATGGCTGAGTTCAGGTACCAGAACTGAAATGGAAACGGTAATGTCTGAGAAACACTGAGAAACAGCTGCAATGATACAGGGCAAAAATAATATAAAATCATTTATTCTACTTTACAATCACCTGTATCTGTGCATATTGACAGTGCTTATAGTTTGGTTTGGAAACGCATGGTGACAATTGTAAATATGTAGATATAGGGTTGCTCAGCACTTATGTGTTACAAAATATGGCATTTAAATAATAAAATGTAATTAAAAAATAAGAAATTACCAGACACCACTAATGATTGAGTTCAGCCACGAGGTTTAAAAAAAAATGTTTGGTTGCAGCTTAATTAATGGGAATCTATCTGGCTTTTCTCTGTATCATAACAATGGCTGAATTCCTAAGCAGGGTAAAACAGGGTAACAACTCAAGATTATTCCATATAAGTTGTAAGTAAAAGTTGTCATTAGTCATGATGAAAAACAAACACCACTCTGCAAATGATGACCGTTATTTATATTAGTTACTACTTAAAAGTACAAAGTTACAGCAGCGTCATTTTGCCTTTTGAACAGGCGACATAACGGTACACAATCCATTATAAAGCAGTTTCATGTTCATAAATGAGGAAACATTTACAAACTTTTTTGAAGACTAAGATTAGAATTGTATTTGGGAATAAATATACCTTCTTTGCCCTTTTCCAAACTCAGCTGTCTGTGTGTGCGATTTGCAGATATTTTGTAGGACAAGTCACCATCGCCTCTCGGACACCGTCTCGTACGAATAACAGCTGCAGCAACAATGTCTTGTTCCAGTGTGTGTAACTTACCTCCAGGATCCAGGTAGCTACTATCCTCCTCATGTACGGAGCGATTTCACTTTGGACGCATTTAAAGTAGTTCGGAGCAGGGAGATACTTGTCTTCTGCCCGTAAGAGTGCATTCAGAACCCGGTCAGTCAACAGGTTGGAGTCTCGGTAGGCCCTCCGGACCGCAGACAAGTCCCCCTCACAGCAGAACAACTGAGCTTCCATTGACCGTCCCCGCCGATATCTGCGGCTTTTCCCTCGTGTCACTAGGGCCAAAAACCTGAAAACAGTCAAGCTGTTATCTTCTTACCGACATGGTGTTACTATACACCAAAAAACTTTGGGAAATCTTCCAACTTCCTTTTTATTTGGGGTAGAATAATTTCCTCCTTTGGTTGCCGGATGGAATATTCATGAACAATAGAGTAAATCCAATCATTCCTTATCGTCTCCGTTGTGTCACTTCGTTAAGTTGTAGCTTTTTTGCACCAAGTCATGTCTTTGTCACTTTTTTTCTCATGGAGAAAACTCTGTTACAGTTAAGACCGGAGCACCGGCTCCCTGTCCACCAGCAGTGTGAGGAAAATGCAGCGCCAGTTCTTCTGCAGTGGCCTTTTAATTAGTGGACCGCGTAAAGCCACTGACCGAGCGAAAATGCAAATACATCCGGGAAGCATTTAAAAAATAAAACTGCACATTTCTCATGTAAATCTCATCTAAGATCACGCCTAAACACAAGGTTAGATTTACCTACAGGATTCTAAACAAATATCCACTCTCCACACGTATATTTAGTGATATGTAGCCAAGTAGAATATTTTGCTCTAAAATCTGTAAATTAGTACAAACATCCGGTAGCACGTACCGGACGTTTGTCATTTTTAAAACAGCAGAAACTTAGCAAATTAAAAAACAATAACAACCTAAATGTTGTCGGCTTTTCCTGTGAGACAGGGTCGGATGCCCTTCGTGACGCAACCATCCCCAATTTCTACCGGACACTGCACAGCTGGAGGATGAGAACAGGCTAGGGGTTCAGTGTCTTGCCCAGATAGCCGGTACCGGGGATCGAACCACTGCCCCTGTGGTCCGTGGAGGACTGCCTTACCAGCAGAGCTACAGTGGACCTCGATTAGTGTCTCAGTTAAATGTACAACACAATTCCTTTCTAGTGTTCGTTGTAGTTTTAGTAATCTTTAATGTGGACGTTCTTATTATTAAATGACTGAATTGTTCAATGTGGTAATAGCTTGTGTTTTTCTAGTATGAACAATACAAAATATAATGGCTAAGAAACCATACTATAACTATAATACTATCACTGGCAAAGTACTCTGTGCTTTAACGTAATGAGCTCTAAGTTCTTTAGCATGCCCTCTCAGAAACCTTAAATCTTAACCATCATTTAACACTGACAAAGACCTTCTTTGCTTAGAGAAAAACAATTTGACCTCTGACTGATTTAATTCAGATGCCATGTGATCTACTATTGTGCTCCTTAATAAACAATGTTCTGCTAGAAACTAACAGTTAAGAATTAACACTGTATAATGAACAAATGCTCAATGTAGAACCTTTATAAAACATTTTAGTCTACATCTGCAATACATCATCATCATCTGATCATCATCAGTGAATTCTACAATAAATATATTTTAACTATAAATGGCAATATAGTAATTTTGAGTTTGATTTTTTTTTTTTAGTATTAATATTTGTCTCCACTGTCAAACTAGGAACCTTTAAACACTACATCTGTCTTTTTGAAACTCTATGCAGACCATGCAGTTTACATGGTCAGGAACAAAGAAGTAGGATCTGCATGTTTGGGAAATATTGTTGTTGTTTAAAAAATTAATAATACAAAATAAAATGTATTGTTGAAATGTGATGAATAAATGACATTTCTAAAAATACATTGTGTTCATTTAACAGCATCAAATAGGGTTAATTAATAGTTTACAGTAGTCCAATATTTTTTGTGATATAAAATACAGCATTCTATTGCTGTAATGATAAATACAATGCTGTCAGTTACTGTAATTAGTATTACAGTGTAATATACTTATACTAATACTTAGGATTGTTCTTCAGTAACTTGCTAATTGTTGCCAGCAAGTTACTGTACATTTCACAGCATTCTACAATGCAGATTTGATAAGCAGGCTTATATACACATAAAAGTTACAAATAATGTATGAATTTGATTAATTACTTGTTCTATTTAGCCATAAATGCCCTGCTACATGATGTGCAAATATTTTATTAATCCATGCCCTTAAAGCATTGCAAAAGTTTTCATATAGGCTACAGTACTTTTCTTTTCTGATTTGCAAAAATAAAAATGCCTATTGACCATCAAATGGATTGGAAATTGCAGTCTATTCTAAAATGAGGAAACAGTGAAAGGTTTGCTATTCTTTCCCTGTTCCGTGTAATAAAATATACACAAAACATCTCTAAAAGAAAATTAAAAAAAGAAAATCTCAAAGTAAAAGGACTCATCATGCAAAAATATCTACTTTTATGATTATTTGTTAAGCCCTTAAGTTTCTAAAATTGATCATTAGCCAAAAAAAAAAGACAAAAAAATGTTTTTTTTAACAGAAGCTGATCTCTTGTGCACTACAATAAAAGTTTGATTTAAAAACTCCAATTTGAGTAGATGAAAACAACCACATAACTCGGTTGTGTGTGGTCAGCATACACAGATGAGAAAATTGGCCTCTGGGTGCAGACAGGCAAAAGACACCTCACCTCCCCTATGTAGAAACCCATAATGGAGAAACAAGTCACATGGTGTGTGTGTCTTTTGGGCATGTTTTCGTCTATTGTTTATTATGTGTCTATTTTCATTAATTTTTAATCTCGTTCTGTTCATTTTGTGTCTTTTACCAGAATTGTGTTACTTTATGGGCGTATACCCTGTTCAATAATCCATCCATGCTGTTTAGGCACTTTGTTCTATGATTTTTCTTTTTTTTTTAATTAGTTGGTATAAAATCAAAGTAATTAGTAACATTTTACGCTGGAATTTAGTGGAGTAAAAGTGTAAAATACTATATTTACTAGAAAAAGTACAAGGACCTTTAAATTGTAAATTTGCAAATATAGTGTAGTTGTGGATTTGGGTGTTTGTCTTTTGGGGAAGGTCCATTTTGGGCGGAAAAAATATAATGAGATCTATGTAGCCATGTTTTTCTCTGCCTTATGGGTGTAACCTTTAGCCTCAGTTTCTCAGGGTGGCCAGGGTCCAGGCTCATGCTATAGCCAATACATACATTAGCTCTAGATTCTTTTAAGTCATTGTGATTGATCTGTCTTACAATAGAGACCAGTCGTAGGTGATCAGCTTTACTAGACTTCTCCTGTGTGATCCATTAATGTTGCTGGATGGGATGTAGTGTTAAATGTTTCAGAGGAAGACATTATAATATTTTTAATAGTGATCTCTTTTAAATAATAATAACTGACACAGTTTTACATTTAAATGCCTAATGGTTGTATCCAAAGTATATGAAACTTGCAAAATGCTTATTTGTGATTCTGGTCCAATAAAGTTGAATTTCTGTGTCTTTGTCTGTAAACATACATTCAGTTCTTTAGAAAGATTGGATAACTGAGATCAGAGCAGGTGGGGAATGAAAGAGCTGGAGTGTGTGAACTCAGTAATGATGCTGAAGATAAATGTGGCAACACGCAGAGCACACAGAGGTCTGTGTGCTCTGCGTGTTGCCACATTTGTGTGTTGCCATGCATCTTTCACTGCAGAGAAAATAAAAAGAAATGGGCCCGACAGATTTACTTCAGAGAGACAGAAAGAGAAAGTAATGGTGAAAAATAACAGGCAGTTAGTTTACCACTCATGCTGGGTCTCGTAAATAATCACATATGTGAATAATCTGGTGAGAAGAATCTTTTTGGGCACATTGTCATTTAATTTGCATGATTTGAAAAAAAATGAAACAATAAGTATTTTTATAATTCCTTCTAGAACCTTCTAAAACTTCCTTTACCTAATCTGCTAATATAGGACTCAAAATGAGAATATATTTAGGCAGGACAAGGCTAATGTATGCATATTTTATACCAATATGCAACTGAAGTGGTTCGTTGAGTACACCCCCATGAGCACAAAGACAAAAAAACAGAACAGTAACATTAAAACAAGAAAATCAGAACAACTGTGACTCCAACTGTATTGCAGGTAGTCCAGTTGTCCACCATCCTCGCAGTTGTTGGTTTGATCCCCGGCACATGTTGAAGTGTCTTTGAGCAAGACACTGAACCCCAACTTAAGCAGCTCACCCATCGGTGTGAGTGTGTGTGTGATTGTGACTGTGTGTGGAATTATGAGTGCGAATGGGTCATTAAGAAGCAGTGTAAAGCACTTTGAATGACAATAGGTTTAAAACCGCTAAATAAATGCAGACTATTTACCATTTAATACTAATAAAATTAAAACAAAAACTAATGGTACAAAGCATAAAAACAAAAAACAAACTGCCATGTATTTATTTATAAATAATGGCAAATTGTAATACTGGCATAAGTAGCCAAATCATCAGAGAAACACAAATTGAATCATCACCAAATAACGTTCAGTCGAGCAACAGGCATGACATGGAACGGGCTGAGCCAAGCAGGGATCCAAGCATGACTATGGGATGTGGAGGTATAGTAGACGATCTCATCAGGAGGATATAAACTAGAAATAACGGCTGATGAAGGTAGGTAAGCAGGGCATGGCAGGGTGCAGTGGTGAGAAGGAGGAACAAGGAAAGGTAGAGTAGAATCTGAAAGAAAAATAGCATAAAAGTAAGGTGAGTCAACAATATAACAAATTTCTAATCCGTTTTTCTTTGTCACACTTCAAAATGTTCACAGTTTGACCGTAAATATCCCTAACCACTGATGGGCTCCATGATGACTTTAAGTGGGATCAATCAAGAACCCGAGTGGGAAAATAATATTAATGCGCATAACGCTACATTTTAAGCCTAATACTGTGATACTTACTGTATGTAAAAATACAAGCTTTTTATTTTAAGATTACATTGGTTCTACAAGCATCAATAGTATTGTCTAACAAAGATAGAACTCTTTGAATTTGTCAACTAAGTTATAATTAGTATAACTTTATATAAGTATAGTATAACTTTAGTATAATTTAGTTTAATAACCTGTCTTAATTCATTATAGAATGGTAGCTTCTTTGTCCAAGTGTTTATTGTGGTAACATGGTACTCCAACTTACTCTGGTGCAGGAGGTAGAGTGGTCGTCTACTGATCCCCAGCTCCTCCGGTCACATCTCAAAGTATATTTGACAATGAACCTCAACTTAGCGCTCCCAGTGAGCATTGGCTGGCTGCATAGCAGCTCCCCCATCAGTGTGTGAGTATGCATTTTTTCAGGACTTCATTGTTCATGTGTGTTTGTGTTTTTTTGGTACTGACTTAAAAGACTAATAAAAAGTATATATTAAAAAAACATTCTGTAAATAGTCTTTTATCCTTAGTAAGCTTTTGCATAAAGGTGTAGAGTTATCACCAACTGAAAACTGAAAAACTGAGAAATTATATCCTTCTAAAAGTAGATCATGGCAGAGCTGCTGTGCTGGATTGTATTACATTTTACGCCTATATCTAATCTTGTTGCTGATTGGTGTATGTACAGTGTTTCATGAACAGCGATAAGGATGAATTAAGATTGTGTATTTCTCACTACAAATATTTTAAATTAGATCTATCACATGTTTTGTTTATACTAACTGTAGATAGTATAACATACAACCAATAACTAAAAATGGAAGGATAATCTCTGAGGCTGTGAAAGCACAAGGTACTGCTCAAGGGATGGTGACGAGAGCATTTGGTATCCTAATCTCCAGCGTTTGGATAATTTTGATGCCTCATGCTAAGAAATTATTAATCTGACCAGTGCAGGTTGTGATACTCCCCACAAATAGAACATGAGCACATCTCTCATGAAACTTCCAAAGCTGCTCCAGAACTAGATGGGGACCAGGATGATACAGTAGAGTGGGATCCAGAAGATGACCTTGCTGAAGCCGATAATGATTAGACTGTTGTTATAAACTGGAATTACAACAAGATTAGGTAATGTGATAAGTTCAGCAATTGTATTGCAAAACTGTATTAGAAATTTACAAACAGATGCAAGATTTCAAAGACACTGATTTCAGTTAGTCCTCGTATTTTTCATTTGTTTCATTTAATTATTTCTCAAAATGTAACTGTCTCATGAGTGTTCCGTGTTTTAATTATGTAACCATGTTTAGACTGATGTAGGACAGTAGTTCAGAACATCTTTTATTTAAACACAGTGCAATCATATCTTTTTTTATAGGATCTTGGTGTTTGCTGTCCAATAATAATATGTTTATTGGCTTTATTGACCCTGTCGCTAAATGACTGGAAGGATAAATCAAAACAGGGGATAGGCAAGGCAATTTAAATCTAAGAAAAAGTTGGAAATAATCAAAAGCATTAAATGGTAAACGGTCTGCACTTACATAGCGCGTTTCTACTTATTGGTACCCAAAGCACTTTACACTGCTTCTCATTCACCCATTCCCACTCCCACAATCACACACACTCACACACTGATGGGGGAGCTGCTATGGACACAATGAACGATCATGAAAAGATAGACAGACTATTTGTCCTGTTATCTGATCCAAAAAGACAGGATAATGAGAGGGTGGAGAGGATAATAGTGTATCTGCATATCATTTTCTTTCTGTGCGTGTAATTCTGTGGACACTGAGGGACCAAAGTTGCTAAAAAGATAAAGAGTACCAAGAGAAAATATTATTTAGTAGCAGAATGTCAGTTGGTGTGTTTAATGGCATTTTTACCTAGAATGGTCTTTTTTCCTACACTACAATGATTTGAATGGAAAACAATCCTTAATTAGTCGTTGTCACTGTGGCAATTTGGGGCAACTGTGGCCAAGGAGATACGGAAGTAGACCATCTATCCCAAGGTTGTTGGTTGGATTCCTGAACCCCAACCATGTTAACATAATAGCGTTTATACACTTGTCATCAGTGTAAATCAGTGTTTGTTACTTTCAATTACAGTGAGTCAGGCATCCAGAACTGTGGAAATTAAAGTCAAATAAATTACTGACTTGACAATGTTAAATAGCATCACTGGAATCATATTTCAGTGAATAATAAGCAATGATTGTGACAAGTGACAGCGCAGTATGTTTTACTGTCATCAAATGACTGTTTTACCATGAAAAACACCCCTTTATGTAATTAAATTAATGAATTCATTCAGATTCTGCCACAGTGCATATCCTACAGAATGAAGTCAAGATTATAAAGATGTATAGAGAGAACCCAACAATTCCCCCTGGAGCAAGCCATAGGCAACAGTGGAGAGGAAAAACTCCCTTTAACGGAAGAAACCTCAAGCAGAACCAGGCTCAGGCTGGACGGCCATCTGCCTTGACCGGTTGGGGTGAGTGGAAAGGGGAGAGAGAAAAGAACAGAGCATCAAAAAGCAACAACAAAACATCAGGCAGATTGGTAGGACCAGTAGCTGCACGCTGGAAGACACACAGCTTCAAAGCCGGGGGACACCTGCAGAAAGGGACAGAGAGAGGGGGACAGAGAAGGACAAAGACAACTACGGGAGAAGAACACACAGAGTTAATGACATACAGTGTTGACAATTGCGGGGTGAGAGGAGAGGAGAGAGGGTCAAGAGTAGGAAAGGAGCTCAGTGCATCAGGGGGTGGGTCCCCCAGCAGTCTAAGCCTATGGCTGCATAACTATAACTAACTATATGCTTTATTAAAGAGGAAGGTTTTAAGCCTAGACTTAAAAGTAGAGAGGGTGTCTGCTTCCCGAAACTGAACTGGGAGCTGGTTCCACAGGAGAGGAGCTTGATAGCTAAAGGCTCTGCCTCCCATTCTACCTTTGGAAATTCTGGGAACCACAAGTAGGCCTGCATTCTGAGATTGAAGTGGTCTACTGGGATGATATGGTGCTATGAGGTCTTCTATATATGATGGAGCCTGACCATTCAGGGCTTTATATGTAAGAAGCAGGGTTTTAAATTCTTTTCTATATTTAATGGGAAGCCAATGGAGAGAAGCTAGTGAAGGTGAAATATGATCTCTCTTGCTAGTTCCAGTCAGCACTCTTGCTGCAGCATTTTGGATTAATTGCAGGCTCTTTAGGGAGTAACTGGGGCATCCTGAAAGTAGGGAATTACAGTAGTCCAACCTAGAAGTAACAAATGCATGGACCAGTTTTTCAGCATCACTTTGAGACAGGATGCTCCTAATTTTGGCAATGTTCCGTAGGTGGAAGAAGGCTGGTTTAGAGATTTGTTTCAAATGTGAGGTAAGGGACAAATCCTGGTTAAAAATAACTCCAAGGTTCCTTGCAGTAGTACTGGAGGCCAGACTTATGCCATCTAAAGTAACAATATGGTTGGACATCATATTTCTGAGATTTTTGGGCCCAAATACTATGACTTCAGTTTTGTCTGAGTTTAGAAGTAAAAAATTGTGGCATATCCAGGCCTTTATGTCTTGTAGGCATGCTTGAAGCTTTATTAACTGATTATTTTCATCTTGTTCCATAGATAAATATAGGTGGGTATTTATGGAGTGTTTTCTAATATTGTTGCCTAAAGGAGACATATATGAAGAGTAAAGTATTGGTCCTAACACAGAGCCTTGTGGAACTCCATAGCTAACCTTTGTGTGCATGGAGGATTCATCTTTAACAAATTGAAATCTATCAGATAGATAAGATTTAAACCAACCTAGTGCAGTTCCTTTAATCCCAATTTCATGTTCCTGCATCAAATGCAGCACTAAGATCTAACAGAACAAGTATAGAGATGAGTCCATTATCTGAGGCCATGAGAAGATCGTTGGTGACTTTTACCAGTGCTGTTTCTGTACTATGATGAACTCTAAATCCTGACTGAAAGTCTTCATACAAATTATTCCTATGAAGGTGATCACATAATTGTTTTGCAACTACTTTTTCAATTATTTTTTAAATAAAGGGGAGATTAACCAATTGAATCTAATAATGAATTAAATAAACTATATCAAATAATTTACATAAAAATGGGAAATTACAGTGAAATGATAGCTGCACTCAACTTGGGCATGGATCTCTCTGAAGTACCAAGCAGGAATGCCGTTCATTTATATTCATCACTGTACTCAAGAAAACTTCAATTTACCTTACTCAAAATACTGCAAAGAATGTATTGTTTCAATACTCTAATATGTTAGAAAACCACTTTTTTGCCTTTTTACAGCTGTTGCTGTGAAAAGGCAAGAGTGTAGTGGCCGGACAGTGGCTGACAGTGGCCGGACACCGTGATGGCCACTCCTATACACAGCACTCTCCCTCACGGTGCCGGCCAGCACATACACCACGTATAACAAAACAAAACACGTCTGAACACACATGGAATCACCAACCATATCACAAACTATGCACACCAAACACACAGAAAAGTATAAATCCCCCCGGAGCTGTGTCAACCCCTCTAAACTAATCTACTAGCTGGGCCGTTACAATAATTATGCATTGTTTCTATGAACTGTGTAATCTTACTAACGTAGTTAGTAGATATTTAACTTGTGACTCATAATGTATTTATAATTTTTAAGAGACTATAAAGATTGTCTTTTTAACTTTTCATACTCTCCCTTACAAAATGAAAGTTGTCCCGACATCAAAACACATTTTATATCTTTGGAATAAATTCTTTTACAGTCTTTTGTAAATTAATAGAGAAAATCTTCTTCTTCTGTCTGCAACCCAAACAAAGGTTAAAGCTCTAAATGGTCTGCTCTGGTAGCAGAGTAAGTGCTCTACTCTGCTTCACATTCCCCCATTCACAATCACACATACTCAAACACTGATGGGGGAGCTGTAATGCTGCTGGCAGATGCTCGCTGGGAACACTAAGTTGAGGTTCATTGTCAAGGATACTTTGAGATTTGACCGGAGGAGCTGGGGATTGAACCAGCAACTGGGGGATTGGTAGATGATAATTGTTAATTTGTCCCACTCTCTCACTTAGCATTTTGTTTTTGGACTGAGTGTGCTTAACTCTTCGATTGGTGGTTTTGAGCCTGACAATTTTGGAATTTAGCACAGAAATGAAAGGGAACGAAGAGTAGAAGAGGTGACTGTTGTGGAGCAGGAAGTAGCAAAGATTAGTAAGAGTGAAGTGAGGAGGACATTGAAGAGGATGAAGAGTGGAAAGGCAGTTGGTCCTGATGACAAACCTGTGGAGGTATGGAAGTGTCTAGGAGAGGTGGCAGTAGAGTTTTTGACTAGTTTGTTTAACAAGATCTTGGAGAGTGAGAGGATGCCTGAGGACTGGAGAAGTGTACTGGTGCCAATTTTTAAGAACAAGGGAAATGTGCAGAGCTGTGGCAACTACAGAGGAATAAAGCTGATGAGTCACACAATGAAGTTGTGGGAAAGAGTAGTGGAAGCTCGGCTAAGGGCAGAGGTGAACATTTGTGAGCAGCAATATGGTTTCATGCCTAGAAAGAGTCCAACAGATGCAGTATTTGCTTTGAGGATGCTGATGGAGAAGTACAGAGAGGGTCATAGGGAGTTGCATTGTGTCTTCGTAGATTTAGAGAAAGCGTATGACAGGGTGCCGAGAGAGGAGCTGTGGTATTGTATGAGGACGTCTGGAGTGGCAGAGAAGTATGTTAGAGTGGTGCAGGACATGTATGAGAGCTGTAAGACCATAGTAAGGTGTGCTGTAGGTGTGACAGAGGAGTTCAAGGTGGAGGTGGGTCTGCATCAAGGATCGGCTTTGAGCCCCTTCTTGTTTGCTCTGGTGATGGACAGACTGACAGATGAGGTTAGACAGGAATCTCCATGGACTATGATGTTTGCAGATGACATTGTGATTTGTAGTGAGAGTAGGGAGCAGGTGGAGGAAAATCTAGAGAGGTGGAGGTCTGCTCTGAAAAAAAAGGAATGAAGTTTAGCCGCAGTAAGACAGAATACATGTGTGTCAATGAGAGGGACCCAGGTGGAACGGTGAGGTTACAGGGAGCAGAGGTGAAGAAGGTGCAGGACTTTAAGTACTTAGGGTCAATGGTTCCGAGCAACGGAGAGTGTGGAAAAGAGGTGAAGAGGCGAGTGCAGGCAGGTTGGAGAAAGTGTCAGGTGTGTTGTGTGATAAATAAGTATCAGCAGGAATGAAAGGAAAGGTGTTCAAGACGGTGGGGACACCAGCAATGTTGTTCAGCTTAGAGACAGTGGCACTAAAGAAAAGACAGGAAGCAGAGCTGGAGGTTGCAGATGTGTCGGAGATAAAGTCAGAGAGACCAGATTGAGGTGGTTTGGACATGTTCAGAGGAGAAACTGTGAATATACCAGTAGAAGGTTGGAGCTGCCAGGCAGGAGGTCTAGAGGAAGACCAAAGAGGAGATTTATGGATGTAGTGAGAGAGGACAAGAAGTTAGTTGGTGTGAGAGAAGAGGATGCAGAGGACAGGGTTAGATGGAGGCACATGATTCGCTGTGGCGACCCCTGAAAGGGAGCAGCCGAAAGGAAAAGAAGAAGAAGAAGAAGAAATGACTGGTTTAGATTTTTGTGCCTCTCCAAAGCCTAAAACTGCTGAATGAAACAAGCAGTGAATCAGTTGCTATAGTACCACTATACTCAGCGAAACTTCAGTTAACCTTACTTAAAATACTGCAAAGACGTTCTCTAGTAGCTCTGAATATATTAGAAACACACTACAATAATTTTCATGTTGTTAAACACAGTAAACATATGGAGAAATATTCACAAGAGTGATTTGTGACGTTTCTTTTACGAGAGTTTAACTTGAATGACGAAAACAGCGCTAATTCCCCAGGTAAGAGCTGAGACAAGAGCAATTTATTGCAAACTAACGGATTAAGACAATTTTCCGGATAACTGTAAAAGACTTATCACACCTTCAGGTAAACAATAAAATACAAAATTAGCAATGGAAAAATGAGGCAGTTTAGCACTCAGATGTACAGATACTAAGTTAACCCTAATTACAAACATACAGTATTTCTGATTTGTTTAATCATAATCATAATAATAATCGTTTTTTGTTTTTTTTAACTCATTACATTAGCACATCCACATTTTCCTAAACACTGGTTCAATAAGCAGATTACTGGTTCCTCTTGACCCACTTACAGAAGAATATAAAGTCTAAAGGTCACATACACAAAACTGTGGGATACAAAGAGAAGTAGGGTGGAGGGCCCTGGGGTACAAGATGGGCAGAAATGGGGGGCAGGGGTGGGGGTATTTGCCTCATGAGAAAGAGCATGGAATAATGCTTATAAGATCCTGTTAACCTCCAAATAATCATGACTGATGGCTTTCTCTAGCACCAATGTTTAGTTTCTACAAACTTGTTGTAGCTGTAGTCATTACTGCTTCTCAGAGGTGAATACATTGGAACAATAATAAAGCCTTAGTGTCTTCACCCTTCTCCTGTTTGAATTTCCTTTGCAGCAGTCACCACAATCCTAATACAGTATTCGTATAGTATTCCAATAAAGCTAAGCTAGGCTAGGCACATCAGACTCTTTAGCTGCAGTTCCAGCATAAAAAGAAAGCATTTCTTGCTGTTGTGAAATCTTGTCCTTGAGTATAAAAATAAGCCCATGAATACTTCAGCCTGTTTATTTTATGTAGTGGATTATGATGTTGCCTGTTTCGTACTCTGAAAGTTTTTCCTTGGACCATATTTCACAACATCACCATTAGAGGTGGTGTACCCAGCTAACATCACAACAAGACAATGTGCATCCTGACATCCCCTGGAACCTGACAGGAGACTCACTCAGCTCATATTATTCTGGCCAAGTCTGTCCTCAAAGTGTTTGGATAGTGAGATTTTCTCAGATTTTAATTTTTATATTTAACTAGCACTCCATGCATTTTTTGTGTGTTATTTTATATCCACTCCTGAGATTGCCAAGATGCATGTTAGTAACACAGACCACATGAAGAGTTTAAACAAAACAGCTTGTTTTTTTAAAAATGTAGGCAACTGTAGGCTGTGTTGCCACTTGCTGCTCAGTTACTATCTGGTCCCCTGTGTATACCCCACTCTGGGTTTCTCTGTTGTGTTAATGCAGTCATGTGTACTCATTGCCTGTGTGTGCGTGTGTGTGCGGGTAACTTTGTGTTAGTTGCAATAATGAGTGTCTGACAGATGAAATAACAGCTAAAATATAGTGGAAAAGGGCAGAAATCAACCTTTTACTCTGCAGTTTCTATTCTGCATTTTGTAATTTTTGGTAAACCTGGAACAATATCTAGTTTAAATTTAAAGGCTACATCCTCGGACTGTCCCTTGACTCTGGCCCTTGTAACTGGTAAAATCAACTTGGAGCTTAACTTATTATTGTGGAGCAATGCAGTGGTAAGTTCAATTACATTTCTTTGCAAGAGTGACAAGAATTTTAACATTTATTTTTTGAAATAGTGCTCATCTGTTTCCTTTTACCGTCAGTAATTGTGCTGAGCTTTCATTTAAAAGCAAAAAAAAGCAACAACAAAACATTGGGCAGGTTGGTAGGACCAGTAGCTGCACACCTGAAAACACACAGATTCAAAGACAAGGACACCTGCAGAAAAATACAGAGAGAGGGAGAAAAACAACTACAGGAGAAAAAAGAAACAAAGTTAATATCATGCAGTGGTGATGTATAATTGTGGGGTAAGAGAGGAGAGCAGGAAGAGAGGAAGAAAATAGCTTGTGCATTGAGGGTGGGTCCCCCGGCAGGCTAAGCCTATAAAACCCTAACTAAAACTAACTAGCTTTATCAAAAAGGAGGGTTTTAGTTTGAGCTTGACCAGAGCTTTATAATAAAAAAGGGGGATTTTAAATTATATTCTAGATTTTATGGAAATTCATTGGAGAGAAGATAGTGAAGGTCTCTTTTGCCAATTTTAGTCAGTACTCATGCTGAAGTCTATTATCTAAAGACAAGAGAAGATTGTTAGTTAAATTTATCAGTGGTGTTCCTGCACTATGAACTGTAACGGGTTGTTCTTGCATTCCTCTATTAATGGTAAAAAATTATCTGTTCTAGCATTACAGAGGGCTTTTTAAAATATACTTTTTAACTGTTTTTGTCCAGGCTAAGTGGAAATCTTCTAAATATATACCATGATTATTGCCTCTTCTGGTTTATTGACTTCTTTTCAGAGGGGCAAGTGAGTAAGTATCAAGTATTGTCATAGTGAAGCTGCACAATTATCAGCAAGATAATCAACTTGTACAGGAGTAAAGTTAATGTGGGTACTCTCCATTGTATTGACACATGGTGAAGGAAATACTCAAAGAATAATTTCCTTAAAATTTTTCACAGCATTTTCAGATAAACACCTACTGTAGTGGAACTTCTTTCTAAATGCTGTATAGTCCATTATTGTAAATTCAAATGTTATTAGAAAATAGTCAGACAAAAGAGAATTATGAGGAAATACTGTTAAATTATTTGTTTCAATGCCGTATGTAAGGACAAGTTCTAGGGTGTGACTAAAAGAGTAAGTGGGTTTATTTACATTTTGGGAAGAACCAATTGAATCAAAAGTTCTATGTTCTATGTGACTGTCAAACTCACCCACTATAATTACTTACACTATACACTATAATTATTATCTGTACTAGGCGCTAAATCAGATAGAAAATCTGAAAATTCAGTCAAAACTCTGAATTAGGGACTGGAGTACCATATACAATAACAAATAGAAGTGGTTTTTGAGTTTTCCAGGTTGGGTGTGAAAGGCTAAGTTTAAGGCTTTCTCTGTGCTTCTAGGAACATGACAATTAATATTACTTGACTTATTTAGACCGAGATATTTTTCCTGCTGCAACCAAGATCGCTTATTAATTTATTTACTAATAGAGATTTAGACAAGAGAGTAACCACCTCTTCACTGCTACTACTTAAAAGACAAAGATAACACTAGTATCTATGTTCTCATCTTAGCAAAAACTGCTATAATAGGTACATGGTGAACAGTGTATGGTATGCACATTGAGTAAGGACTTTTTAAAAAATATTGGGCATTAGTCTGTATTAGATACGTCTAAGTAAAAAGCTGGACAGGAAAGGGAAAAGACGTGGTATGTCACACAGCAAAGGTTCCCAGTTGTACTTGAACCCATGACAGTGCAGTTATGTGGTATGTGCTCTAACCACCACAAAAAATTTGTGAACATGGGGCCAACTTGTCATTGGACTGATAAATGTGATGTGTCCATCACTGATGCACACCAACTGCATGTACAGTCAGTGCTGCCCCACAGCAGGTGCTGTCTTTGTCTCTCTAAAGATGCCACACAATAGACCCTATGGCCTCATCAGGCCATCTGCTATCAACACATAGGATACCATAATGATATCGATACTATAAAATTTCTTTATGTACTTCATGTTGGATGTTATTATTATATTTTATATTTTGGTATTTCTTTGCTGCTGCACAAATAATTGCACTTTGGAGACACTTCTTCTTGAGATTGAGCCAACGACCCTTGGATTGGTGGATGACTGCTCTACTTCCCTGAGCCACAGTCGCCCCATTACAGACATCAGAGGATCTCTGTGGCCATCTGTTCAGTTTGGTTCTGCCTGTTCTGTAGAGTAATTTAATGCTTTTTTCAGGTCCAGACACATGGTGAACTCTGTAGGCTCAGCCACTGGGCCCACAAACAGATGAGAGGGACATATAATTTACCAGATATTATCTTTAAACACAGTATTTTTGCATAAACAGGTACTGTATATTCAAAGTACAGGTACAGTACATAAAAAGAACATGTATTTTTAAGATTTATACATTTGTCTCAGAGGGATTGGATCCAGATGTATCCAATACCTTCAGGTATACTCTATCAGAAAAAATTTTGATGAGTTTGAATTTTGATGAGTTTAATATTACAGGGGGGAAAGTGGGAAATAATATTCCCTGTGGTCTGGACAACATTTAAACCATGGGGAAATTACAGGATATGTGTGGTCTGCGACATGGACTTGCACATTGAGGACAACAGAGGAAAAATACAAGTGTAGATCCTGTTCCTCTGATGTCTGTAATGGGGCGACTGTGGCTAAGGGAAGTAGAGCAGTCATCCACCAATCCAAGGGTCGTTGGCTCAATCTCAAGAAGAAGTGTCTCCAAAGTGCAATTATTTGTGCAGCAGCAAAGAAATACCAAAATATAAAATATAATAATAACATCCAACATGAAGTACATAAAGAAATTTTATAGTATCGATATCATTATGGTATCCTATGTGTTGATAGCAGATGGCAGAAAAGAGTGTTATTACCTATAGTTTCTGGCTCATGGCTGCCTAAAGAGTGAGTGCTGGGGATGGGAGCTGTCAGACTGAATGGACTACCTAACTTTTACGGAGCTTATTGGAATTTTATTGGAATTATATTACAATGGTTAAACAAGTTCTGCTTGGCTGAATGAACCAAATTTCCTGCAGAGTGTTGTGTGACGCTTTTGAAGATTATACGAAGTGATTTGTCTTAAGCAGCTCAAGTTACACCACTTACAAGCAATGCAACCAGACAGTAACAGATACAGAGTTAACTGCCAACACCAAAGAAATGGTGGTGAACATGAGAAGAACCAGATAGTGGAGAGAGTGACCAGCACCAGATTATTTAGAGTGACTCTCACTGAGGATTTCACCGGGGGCTGTCAGGTGACATGTAAGAACATCTCTACTTTCACAAGGGGTCCAACCACAGAGGCAGCAGTTTAGTTGACAGTTCCCACCCCTCCCATAGTTTCTCCACCCTTCTCCCCTCCAACAAGAGATTCCACAGCTTGAAAACCAAAACCTTCCTTTTTCCCACAGGCTGTGAGACTCCTTAACAGTCTGTTAACCCACAGCACTACAGAAGTTTTGCCCCACACGTCCTGCTCATACTGATACCCCTAAAGCCACCATTCACACACCTATGAGGGTGTGTATGCATGTGACCATGTCTGCAGACTATGCAAAATGTGACTGTGACATAAGGTACATTTATGTTTTTTTACTAAATGTGAAATAATGTTTTTTATGTTTCACTTTGTATCTCATTAACCTTAGAACCAAACTACATTTCCTCAGTACATTATTTCTTTAACTGGGTATACTACTAAACGTTTCATAACAGTGCAGTTCCTGTCAGCTCAAATTTTCTCTGTCACTTCTGAACCCTCAAGCTTAACCCTTTGGCTTTTTTCATACCCATCATCCTTCTTTTTTCTCAGCCCATTACCCCCTGGTTCAAGCCAAGCGGTGCAGCCTCTTTGCTTCCCACATGCTTCAATCCTCCAGCAGCATAATGGCAAAAACACCAACAATACCTTTACATAAGAACAATACAGGAAGGAACAATTGTGTGTGTGTGTGTGTGTGTGTGTTAGCAGCAAACCCAGCAGGTTGCCGATGGACCCACTGTCCTCAGTGGTTTGCTTAAGTCTTTGTATTGTTTAACCACGTCCCATCCCTAAATTACTCTGACAACCAAACAGACAGACGCACGTGCACAGGCCCACACAAACACACACAGAACTCAAAGTAATCCAGTCAGTCAAATGATGCTTTGATCATTAGGCTATAATTTTTGCAATTTACACATAATGGATTAAACAATAGTTTTTAGGTAGACAAGAAAAAAGTTTTGGAATAAGAAAATATGAACATTTAACATATTTCGAAAACATTTCAAATTTCATTAGCTTTTGAATTGATGGCAATTTCTGCCTCTTGATACTTCAGATATTTCCAAAAAATGTGTTAGGCCCACTGGCACTGTCAGAAGGATGGTGGGCATGTCTCATGAATACTGGGTGTGCCACAGCTAAATTTTTTTCACATCCTAGGTTAGACAAATAAACCCAAAACCACAAGGTCAGGTGGTTTTAAAGTTTTTGCTATTTAGTGTAATCTCAATAAACCTGTGAAAAATTTGTCTTTGGTGTTACTGTGCTAATTCATTCCATCATTTGCATTTTTAAACAAAGAGAAAAAACTAAGTTATTGCAGCAAATGCACAGAAGGGAAGTAATTATGGGCTGCTGATAACAATCTCTGGTTTGAGATGTGCAGCTGTCTCAATTGCAGCATTGTTACAGGTGATGACCCATATACAGATCATGTTTCTTCAAATGGCCTTGAATGCCCTTACAAATACAAATACTGCTGTTAGTCATGTATAATAAAACACAAGAGACCTGAAGACACTCTCTGTCTGTACATATACAGCTGGATAAAAGCATAGAGGATGTATGTTTGTTGTGATGTCTGAGGGGTTACTTCTTAGCATCCATTCTTACCCTTCTATTTTGCTACTTGTCTGAAGACATAGACCTTTACACACCTCCATGTTTGCAGGTGTGTAAACTGGAAGAAAAAATTGTTGCCTAAAAGGGATTTAGACCATTTACAATTTAAAATAGGGAGTGGACATCCCAACCAACCCCTCTCACCCTCTTCCTCCTTGGTTAAGCCCACTGTAGTGGCCTGAGTTCTTCTGTCATAGTTTGAAATATGACTACTGTCACACATAGTGGGTTGAGGAGTCCCTTACACATGATGAAAAGAAAACACTTTGCACATGCTGTTGTACATTACAGGAAGAAAAGAGCAGACCATTTACCAAGTCGGTGTTACTCTCTGCCTTAGTCAAGCTTCTGCACATCAAACATACATATACAGCATGTCAACAAAATGATGGAAAACCATAAGCCAGAAGCTCTGTTTTGCTCACATTTATTCTTCTAAATCCCTGTCAGTGTCTTTACAAAGAGCACATTGAACATTTTGGACAGAAATAGAACTGAAACTTAAAATATGTTATCAAAGCAAAACCTGGACACAATGAAGGAAGTAAACTGCAGTAGTATGTTCCAATCCTTTTACCTAAAGATGTAAAGGCAAGTGACCAGTCTATGCTGCTGTTTATACATAAACTTTAGTTCACAGTAATTTTCGTAATTCAATTCAATTCCATTCAACTTTATTTATATAGCGCCAACAACAAAGTCATCTCAGGGCACTTTACAAAATAAAGTCAAGGTTATAAAGATGTATAGAGAGAACCCAACAATTTCCCCTGGAGCAAACCATAGGCAACAGTGGAGAGGAAAAACTCCCTTTAACTGAAGAAACCTCAAGCAGAACCAGGCTCAGGGTTCTGCCTTGACCGGTTGGGGTGAGTGGAAAGTGAAGAGAGAAAAGAACAGAGCATCAAAAAGCAACAACAAAACATCGGGCAGATTGGTAGGACCAGTAGCTGCACGCTAAAAACACACTGCTTCAAAGCTGGGGACATCTGCAGAAAGGGACAGAGAGAGGGGGACAGAGAAGGACAAAGACGACTACGGAGAGAACACACAGAGTTAATGACATACAGTGGTGACAATTGCGGGGTGAGAGGAGAGGTGAGAGGGTCAAGAGGAAGAAAGGAGCTCAGTGCGTTTGGGGGTAGGTCCCCCAGCAGTCTAAGCCTATAGCAGCATAACTATAACTAACTATATGCTTTATTAAAGAGGAAGGTTTTAAGCTTAGACTTAAAAGTAGAGAGGGTGTCTGCTTCCCGAATCTGAACTGGGAGCTGGTTCCACAGGAGAGGAGCTTGATAGCTAAAGGCTCTACCTCCCATTCTACTTTTGGAAATTCTGGGAACCACAAGTAGGCCTGCATTCTGAGAGCGAAGTGGTCTACTGGGATGATATGGTGCTTTGAGATCTTCTATATATGATGGAGCCTGACCATTCAGAGCTTTATATGTAAGAAGCAGGGTTTTAAATTCTATTCTAGATTTAATGGGAAGCCAATGGAGAGAAGCTAGTGAAGGTGAAATATGATCTCTCTTGCTAGTTCCAGTCAGCACTCTTGCTGCAGCATTTTGGATTCATTGCAGGCTCTTTAGGGAGTTACTGGGGCATCCTGAACGTAGGGAATTACAGTAGTCCAACCTAGAGGTAACAAATGCATGGACCAGTTTTTCGGCATCACTTTGAGACAGGATGCTCCTAATTTTGGCAATGTTCCGTAGGTGGTAGAAGGCTGTTCTAGAGATTTGTTTTATATGTGAGGTAAAGGACAAATCCTGGTCAAAAATAACTCCAAGGTTCCTTGCAGTAGTACTGGAGGCCAGACTTATGCCATCTAGAGTAATAATATGATTGGACCCATCATATTTCTGAGATTTTTGGGCCCAAATACTATGACTTCAGTTTTGTCTGAGTTTAGAAGCAAAAAAATGTGGGACATCCAGGCCTTTATGTCTTGTAGGCATGCTTGAAGCTTTATTAACTGATTATTTTTATCTGGTTCCATAGATAAATATAGCTGGGTATCATCAGCATAGCAATGGAAAATTTTACAGTGTTTTCTAATAATGTTGCCTAAAGGAGACATATATAAAGTAAAAATTATTGGTCCTAACACAGAGCCTTGTGGAACTCCATAGCTAACCTTTGTGTGCATGGAGGATTCATCATTAACATGAACAAATTGAAGTCAGATAGATAAGATTTAAATCAACCTAGTGCAGTTCCTTTAATCCCAATTTCATGTTCCAGTCTCTGTAATTAAATGTTGTGATCAATGGTATCGAATGCAGCACTAAGATCTAACAGAACAAGTATAGAGATGAGTCCATTATCTGAGGCCATGAGAAGATCGTTGGTGCTGTTTCTGTACTATGATGAACGCTAAATCCTGACTGAAAGTCTTCATACAAATTATTCCTATGAAGGTGATCACATTATTGTTTTGCGACTACTTTTCAATTATTTTAGAAATAAAGGGGAGATTAGATATTGGTCTGTAATTGGCTAAAACACATGGGTCAAGACAGGGTTTTTTAAGTAGTGGTTTAATTACAGCTACTTCATAGGCCTGTGGTACATAGCCTGTTTCTAAAGATAGATTGATGATATCTAATATGAACATATCTATTAAGGGTAAAGCTTCCTTGAGCAGCTTAGTTGGAATAGGGTCTAGCAGACAGGTTGCTGGTTTAGATGAGGTAATAATTGAAAAAGCAGTCTAACAGGGAGTGGGGCCTTATCGATGTCTCTAGCACTGCTGTACGTGAAGATCTATCTGTAATTTTTGGGGGCAGGATCTGGTGAATTCTTTCTCTAATAGCTACAATTTTATTCATAAAGAAGATCATGAAGTCATTGCTGCTCAAAGTTAAGGGAATAGTAGACTCAACAGAACTATGGCTCTTAGTCAGCCTGGCTACAGTGCTGAACAGAAACCGGGGGTTGTTCTTGTTTTCTTCTATTAATGATGAATAATATGCTGTTCTGGCATCACTGAGAGCTTTTTTGTACGTTTTTAAACTATTTTTCCAGGCTAAATGAGATTCTTCTAACTTTCTGGAACAACACTTCCTTTCTAACTTTCGTGTTTCCTGTTTTAAGTTGCGTGTTTGTGAACTATACCATGGAGATGGCCTCTGCTGGTTTACTGCCTTCTTTTTTAGAGGGGCAACACTATCGAGTATTGTACGTAGTGAGGCGGCAGAATTGTCAACAAGATAATCTACTTGTGCAGGAGTAACATTAAGGAGACTACTTTCCATTGTATTAACATATGGTGAAGCAAATGATGAAGAAATAATTTCTTTAAATTTGTTGACAGCTTTTTCACTTAAGCATCTGCTATAGTGGAATTTTTCCCTAACTGCTGTATAGTCCGTTATTGTAAATTCAAATGTTATTAGAAAATGGTCAGACAGAAGAGAGTTGTGAGGAAATTATTATCCGCTTCAATTCCATACGAAAGGACAACGTGTGACTAAAACAGTGAGTGGGTTTATTTACATTTTGGGAAAAACCAATTGAATCTAATAATGAATTAAACGCAGTGCTGAGACAGTTACTGTCAGCATCTACATGAATGTTAAAGTCACCCACTATAATGACTTTATCTGTACTAAGCACTAAATCAGATAGAAAATCAGAAAATTCAATCAAAAACTCTGAATAAGGGACTGGAGGACGGTACACGATAACAAATAATAGTGGTTTTTGAGTTTTTCCAGTTTGGGTGTGAAAGGCTAAGAGTAAGGCTCTCAAATGAGTTATAACTATGGTTCTAGGGTTTATTGATAAGCTACAATGGAAGATTGCTGCAACTCCTAATGAAGAAACTCCCAGTGTAATAGTGTGGTTCCCTGTTTTTAACAGCATTTGGAGAAGAAACAGGCATTGGTTTTACTCTCTGTGGTATTTTTTAAATAACAAACTACAGAAAGAGATAAGACAAGAAAAAACATTTCACTAATCCCCATAGGGGGAATTTGTACATTACAGTAGCACAGTGACACTCTCAGTTAAAAAAGAAAAACAATGAGGCACAATTTGAACAATTAAATACATAAAGCGAAAAGTAGCACGAAATTGGAAACAGAGAGTCTGTATTAAATAGCATATACAAAATAAACCCTGCAAAACGTTTATGAGTTTGCAAAACATTTTGGAAATATACGGTACTGTGCTGTCAGTAGAATCAGAGGAGGGTCATTATGAGTCTAGCAGCTTCACTGGATTACAGGTCATATTGTTCATGTAGAAAAATTCATCATACAGTATATGGCAACTGGGGGCTGAGCTGTATGAGATTATGTATTTTATGGACTGTGTGCAAATGTTATTCCCAGTGTGGTACCTAGGTTCTGTCTGAAGTCTAATGCCTTCCTCTTTGGTGGGTTCAGTCTTTGGCTGATTCCACGCATGACATCCAAACCTGCTGCCTTCCACCCCACCTCAGCAATATTTATGCCAGGTGCAGCTCACTTGGCAGGTGCAGATCATTTTGGAGGGAAAGGAACAGCGGTGAGGGAGGAGAGGTGACATTAAACAAACATTTCAGAAGAAGAGAGAGACATAAAACAAAGGTGACAAGGAGGCAGAGAGAGAGAAAAAAAAACATGGGTTTCAGGCAGCTGGTATAATTACAGAGCGGCAAGCACACACAGAGAAGAAAGGGACTGAAAAAACAAAAAAAGTAGAAGTTGTAGACGTTGTCGTGCTGCTCTCCACCTCTTCCCTGCCTCTGTCCAGCCCTCAGCACCTGTCTGCCAGCTGGACAACTTTCTTACTTCATGTGGAAAAGTTTGCTTCATTGGTCACTTTCTTTTACCTTGGCAGGCATTTTCTTAGAGGGCCTCCCTCTGTCAAATCACCATGTTCAGATTGCATACTTCAAATGGACTTTGGCTACACTCTGAGGTAGTAACTGTCTGTCAGTTTCTGCATCTTTTTAAAGACCATTTCCTCTTTATCATATTAACCTATTAACTAAACAACATTTAGCAAATTTGTGCTTTTCACATTGACTGGGAACCTTCCAGTGACTTACTGAACAAAAGAGGCCAAAGGCAGCACAGATAGCACTATGGGGGGTGTCACTCCAGCCATTCTTCTATTAGATATAACACTCATACTGTGCAGACTCAGAGGGGACCTGTAGTTGGTCTCAGCAGTTACTGAGGACCCTGCACAGGTCACCAATGTGTCTCACATAGAGACAGACATCCATTCATGCTATAGGCAACTAGAAGCTACTAATTAACCTGTGTCTTTGGAAAGTGGGAGCAAAATGAGGACCCCCTGAAAACTACAAGGAGAACATTTAAACTCCATACTAAGCCACGAGCTGAGGCAAAAAAAAGAATTTATTTCCCTGATCAATCTTTATTATGACAAAGTAAAAAAAGTCATATATTTATTTTAGAAAGTTTGCCAACTAAGTAAAATCAAAAATACAAATCTTTAATTTCCAAGTTGTCAGACCTTTAATCAGTACTTTATTCTGTAAATTTCAGTGTTGGACACAGTGATAACATATGTAGCAATTAATGTCACGGTAATGATCACAGTAATGTCTTTACCAGCAGACAGTTATTTCTATGACTAAGAAATCATTGGATCAATGAGCAGCCTATCTTTGCAGCATTTTCAGGTAATTCTATCAATTAAATTGTGTGCAATTACTTTGTTACACCAGCAGATGCCAATATTACACCACCAACATCAAACAATGGCGTGACATATTCAGTTTCAAAAAGGTTTACACCAAGACTGATATTGTGGCTCGTTGGTCTAGGGGTATGATTCTCGCTTTGGGTGCGAGAGGTCCCGGGTTCAAATCCCGGACGAGCCCTTTCTTTTTATTTTATTGTATTATCAGTGTCCACTTTTTTCATTCTACGTAAACAGTTATTCAGCTTTACTTTGTACAACAGAGGTTAGAAAATACACTTAGTACTTAAACAGTCTAGCACTTTGATATATGCATCTTTCTGTTATTGCTTCCTATCTGTTCATGTTTATGTTGGTGAGCTGCCATGCAGCTGGCCTACACTCATCAGGAGCAACTAATTTGTGGTTCGTGTCATGCTCAAGAACATTCAAACATGTGACCGAAGGAGCTGAGGATCGAATCAAAAACCCTGGGACGTGTGGATGACTGTTCTACATCCTGAGCCACAGTTGCACAAATGGCCGCTAAAAGGTCGGTTTTTATAAACTTCTATTCTTACATTAATATTGCTGCAGCTTAGTCAACCAATGTGTTGATTTGTTGAGCGAACCTTGGATTTCCTTCAACTCAAATTGAAAGACGACACATTTCTACAAATAGAAGCTTTATTATATAAAAATGCTTTTGATACAAAAATGTCCAAAGTGTGAATTACATAATCCATTTTAGCTGAGGTAACAAATAAAGGGTTTTAAGTAATTTTACTGGTTTGAGATGGGGCCTATTGCCCTTATACATGGAGACAGCATTTCAGCTCTGTTACCTAGAAAGCCAGATATCAGCTATTTTGTTCAATGGAGAAGAACTGATTAGAAAGCAATTGCTTCATGCTAATTTCAAAAGCTCCCAGATTCCAAAAGTATAAACTTTTTTTTTTTAACACTAACTGTTCTAGAATGGACATGCACACCTTGACATTTTCCATGGAGGATTGGAGATCACTAAAAGGGGACATTCAGTCTTCTGCCCTTAGGTTTGCTGGCACTATAAAAATGACATTACTATGGCATTACTATAATCCAAAGATGTGAAGAAGAGCAAATTAAGGAAATCTTGGAGTGTTCTCTTCTTTTCAAACAATTGACACTCTCAATATGATATGGTCCTAGGAGAGTCCTTTTGGCTCAATACCAGCTGACCAAAGGTACATTTTTAGGTCTCTAATCCCCCAGGCCAGTTTTGTTGCTAGGTACTATGGTAATAATATTTCCTGCTTAGTTGCTGGATTCAACAAGCAGCAGGCTCAATAATACAAGGTCTAAAGTCTTAAGGTCTAAAGACTACACCTTGACAGTACATGATAAGAATGGCTGAGAAATTGCTTCTTTTATGTAAGCAGGCCTCAGAAGTGAAAAAACAACTTGGAATAAACACTGCATCACTAAACATACATAAAATGTCTTAATAATATCTTGTTCTGCAAAAACGAGAATGTAAAAGTCTGAACAGACAGGATGAATATGCTAATAAAGTTTCATATTCTTAAAGCTTTTATGCTAGTGACTGTACAAACATGTACACGGACTTTATTATACTGGCTACTGATTGTGGTCCCAGTCTATACTTTTTATTGCAACAGTTATACTCTGCATTTTTCCAGAGAAACTCAAGTAATCAAGTAATTGTATCATCTAAACCAAACTGAAATCTGATGTTGTGATGTTGTACTCAACGTCCTTAAAATACCAAGCAAAGTGGTGTTCACACACTATTTTCCTTAGGAATACAAATGTGACTGTTGGTTATAAAATCATTACGCTTCTTCTTCTGTCAACTGTGATTATCCACAGAAAATCTTACAGACATCTTTCCAGTAAGTTGTTCAGAAATCTAGCAAAGAGATTACTGGCAAGTCAAAACGTTTGAACCATTCAAGTCTAACATCTGACTTGGTTTTGCTGTATACAAATGCAACAGATTAACTGAGACTCCTTTCAATTTTCAGTTTCCAAAAAAAAAAAAGTTTCCTTCGAACCAAACATGGCAACTGACAGACACATACTGTAATGATCTACATACAAACAGAAAATACACATAATAACAGTCACTATAAGAATAATTTGTTATTACTGGTAAAAATAGCTTTATGATCTACTGTCAGAATAAGAGTGGTCATTTGGCCATTCTGTGTAATTCATATAAAAAGTCATATAAACTGTTATACTATGTACACAATAGCAGCAAATTACTTTTGGTAAATGGGACAATGAGAGTTTAAAAAAGTGATGCAAGAAGTTCAAATTCACAATGAAAAAAGCATTTACTTCTCACATCTCACTCACTGGCTTCATTACACATATGTACAATAGCTTTACATGTTGATATACATTTGGTTTGCAGGTGTCACTTGATGGTTTCCTGACACAAAGAAAGGGCTGTTGGCAGATTTGGCTTGGGTAAGCTTTGCCACTTAAAAAGGTTCTGTGTTCAACTCCAAAAAATTCCAAGGCAGAAATGTAAAGGACACGGTTTAGAAAAGCTTTTATCCTTTACTGAGGCCCTATTCCATCCTCATTCTTAAATTGACACATTCATTCAGTCATCATCTAAAAATGTATCTAATTTTTCTACAATTAGCAAAACAATCACTTCTTCTCAAGTGCGCAGCTGCCCAATCATTCATCGATCCATTTATTGATCAATCCATATTCATGCACACATCAACTCTTCTTTATGTTCTTTGTTTCCTTTAAAGTGGTGGATCAGCCAGAGTAAATAAAAAAGTAAAATAAGTCCTCCGATTTTTTTTTTTTTTTTTGGTAATATTATTTTAACACTATGTACAGTCCTGCCACTGGTCTACCAAAACTGACACTGTGAAAAAGAAGCATACAAAAAATTTGTATCTGGGGTGTCAGCCCATGCCTTCCATACCTTGGCATTGGACTCATTATGGTTTTATGCATCAGTGTCCACCTGTGACTGTCACTGATGGAATCAAAATGAAAGAGCTGGCTGCATTCACTCGTCAGCTCCTTTCTGTGATCATCCTGAGAGCTCCGGAATGACTGGAATGATGAAATGTGGGGCGCAAAGACCTTCAGCAAGGCACTTGAGCCTAAGCAGATACTATATAAAGAAGAGGGCATGAGTCAGTTAGGGCTGCCCTTGGTACAGTGGGCCAGTCGACACCACTTCTGTGTGAGCCGATTGTAGTTCGTCTTTTCCTCACTCACAGGACTCCGAGGTTGGGTCAAGAAGAGTCGGTGCAGGGTGATGGGGGAGGGGGACAGAGGTGGAAGTAGGAGCGCTCTGTGGAAGGGGAAGGAGGGCAGCTCTCCTCAGCTGACAGGTACTGGGATCGGGGAGTAGGGGGTGGAGGATAAGGGTCGGAGTCTGAGTTAAGGTCCATATAGTACTTGTTGTGTTTGCCATGGCTGCCATGGCTGGCAGCCTTCCAGCCGCCTGCTGATGATGCCAGCCCAGTCAGTGGATGGTGGGGGTTGTAGTCACTGTCACAGACATCAGTGCTGCAGGGCGTAGTAGGTGGAGCAGCGGCACGGACTGGGTGGTAGGTTCTGATAAACAGGAGACACGGTTCAGGTTCTTATCATTGACATTTTATTTTTTTTTTGGACTCTGTCCTATCATTACTGAGATGCTGCAAAATCAAATATGAAATACAGGATTATCTCCTTAGCAGCAGTGAAGTTCTTTATTCAGAGATTTATGAACTTCCCCAGAAAACCACACCGTAAAGAAACCTTTACATAATTCTTCAAAGACCGATATGATTTCGATTCATTTTTAGTAGCTTCTGGAGCATTCCAACATTTGAATGGAGCATAAGGTACTTAAACCAGTTAAAGGGGTTTTCTCCTTTTGCTTTTCCTTAACAAATCAGTAAGCAAATCAAAATTGTATTTAACACCATCAAACAGCAGCTGCACCATTTCCTCAAAGTGAATCTTTACATGCAGTAACTTACACATATACTTAAACAATTTTATGCAGACACATTTACATAAAATTAGGCCCAACATTTTAGGATCCTAGAAAAAAAAAATTGATTTTCATCTAAATATAATTTAAAAGTTAGGCACATTCCACTTTTGGGTGAAATTTCAGAATGCACCTCAAATGCAGTATAACCTTTACATGTGAAATTAATTTGACCTTATCTAAACTTTTGAATGCACATGCCAGACTTCTCAGGGTTTTTAGTACTTATTAGATAACATGCTGTTCTACAACAAGGTGATTAAACACAGAAATCCCAACATCACATGACCACAAAAGTTCTGGTTCACTGACAATTTGTATTGTCCACTCTCATCATGCTGTTCACAATTGGACATCACGAGACATTTTTTTTGTTGTGTTATACCAACCACTGTTGGTAGCTTATGTTTCAATAAATTGTTTGAAATGAAAAAATTACCATTGCATGCTTCTACCAAAATGCCCTATTTTAAGGAAAAAATATCACTGTATCATGAACTTTTTACATTTTATATAAATTTCACCCAAAAGTTTAATATCCCTAACGTTTTGTGAGTAGTGTATATATAAATATAATATTAATATAAAACAGAATCTGAATTTGACAGGCCCTATAGTTAATAGTAGTAGTAGTAGTCGTAAGACTTTGAACATGTGCATTACCTGTACGATCTGGTAGTGGATGGACTGTTGGATGAACAGAAGATCTCTGTGTTGTAAAGTGAGCGGTCAGTAGCTGGGGAAGGAGGAGGATTCAGGATCTACAAACAGAAAAGACCTGTGTTACTTAAGACAGCGTGACAGCAGCAAACAGCATGCACAATGAGTGTGTGTGTGTGTGTGTGTGTGTGTGTGTAACCTGAGGATAGAAGGCTCCCTTAATAGATGATGAGCTGCTGGATGATGCTCCAGTCACATGATTCCTGTCATAGAGAGGAGCTCCACTGCTGCTGCTGCCCATCAGACTGACTGAACTTATTATGGACTTTCCACAAGAAATACCTGCACACAACAATTCATGTTTCACTGATACCAAGTTGTATTAGCACCACTACTGTGTCCGTTTGAGCAAACCCTAACCTTGAAAAGTGCCATGCTGGGAGCTGCTGGGGGCAATGAAGTTGAGAGGCACATGGGGAGTACCACTGATGTACTCATGAGGAAAAGTCCCGCTGGGGCCCTTGTAGCGTCGACACACCACACGTTGGCAGAAGAAATATGCTCCCCCAGTCACAAAGACAAGCAGGATGATGGCAATGACTGGACCAATGGTGTTGGGCCCAGTGTTAGGGATGCCACTGGATGGGGGGGACACATACTCTGTACATGAAGAAGAAAAAGGAAAGCAAATAGCAGAGTCAGGGACATGTTAAAAAAGACTCCTGAAAAATACAGGAGTGCTTGCAATATACTATAGGTTGTATGAGCATTTTAGTTTACCACAAGCAAGCTCATCTGATCCATCAGGACAGTCGGAGTAACTGTCACACTGTTGTTTTTTAGTGATACACAGGTTGTCACCACAGCGGAACTGGTTAGGAGGGCAGATAGCTGGAGAACAGGAAACAGCAGAAGACACACAACATAGAGATTTCTGTCAGTGTCTCACTAATGATAAGACAATGTATGGTGGGATGTTGGAAGAAGGGCTTAAGATCTAGTTGATCAATAAAGCAATTTTTTATTTAATTTTACCCAGTGGTAGGAGAAGCATTCCTCCAGCAAAAATGCTCTATTGCAAGTATGTTATTATCAACAACATGTAGTTAAAGTGACACAAGTATAAACACAGTGGCCCATCAGCTGGATGGTATTGTTGGTATAGTCGGCGGTATTGGATTTTATTTTACTGTTGAATAGGAACAACATAGCTGGTAGCTGGTCAAGATGAGAAGCACCTTTAGTCTCATAATGTTTCATGTTTTATATGCTCATCATAATTTATAAATTCTTTACCTACAGTGAGTACTTACTACTATCCAACAAGTATAATGGGGCATAAAGGGGGATGATGAACAGGTAAAATAGGGGCGACTGTGGCGCAGGAAGGTAGAGCGGTTGTCAACCAATCTCACAGTTGTTGGTTCAATCCCCAGCTCCTCTGGTCACATGTCTAAGTGTCCTTGAGCAAGACACCGAACCCCAACTTAGTTGCTCCCGGTGAGTGTTGGCCAGCTGCATAGCAGCTCACCCACCGGTGTATGAGTGTGTGTGTGATTGTGAGTGCAAATGGGTAAATAAAAAGCAGTGTAAAGCGCTTTGAGTGCCAATAGGCAGAAAAGCACTATATAAGTGCAGACCATTTAAAGTGCCTAAAAAAATGCACTTAAGTACACTATAGTAAATGTATGTATTTGCATTGATTGTTTTAATAAAAGACTAGCAAAGCATTTCAGTGAAATCCACTTGCCATAGGTTTATCAAACCAGACATCCTTTCTATTCAAATTTCTTTGTAAGTAATGACAGTGTAAGATTACTTTCCTACATAAATTGATGAATTTATTTTTGATTACAACACATGTCTCATGGGACAGGCCATGCGTTCCATCATATCTGCACCAACAGCTTTAATTTAAAAAAATGTTTTCCTTATTCTTGCTTTTTATAGGATTTAAGCTGGTCAACAGTTTATGGCCTCCTTTGACATATTTGTCACTGCAGACAGGCCAGTTTAGCACCTGGATTCTTTTACTACTGAGGAATGTTGCTGAAATATGTGCAAAATGTGGTGTTGATGTTGATGTTGAAAACAATGGTTTTCAAAGGTGCATTGATGTCCAATACTAAATCATGTCTGTTTTTAATGCAGTGCAGCCTGAGGGGCTGAAGATCGTGACTGTTCAAAACTGAGTTTTAGTCATGGCCTTGTATACAGAGATTTCCCTGGATTGTCTAAATCTTTTATTGATATTCTAAACTGTGGATGATGAAATCTCCCAAATCCTTTCCACCAGGTTTTTTTTTTTTTTTAACATTACACATTTTTCTAGTTTTTTGTTGCCTCTGTTCCAACATTTTTAAAAACATGTTGCTGGCATCAAATGTCTCAGTTTTATCATTTGATATGATGTCTTCATGCTATTTACAATCAAGAAAACTTGAAATGATTTGCAAATCATTGCATTCTGTTTTGATTTACATTTTACAATGTCAATTTCTACAGAATTGCCTGGAAATAACATTTTCTATGATAGCATGTGATTTGCATGGTAAATCTGTGGCGACTAATATTCATTAAACTAATATTCAGTGTTTCAGTGTCCTGAATTGTAAACCTACTTTCACAGTTCTGCTCATCGGACTTGTCAGCACAGTCAGGTTCACCATCGCAGTGCCTTTGAGCTTCAATGCAACCTCCTTTATGACACTGGAACTGGTTGGATGAGCAGACAGGGCAGTTCTCCTCATCACTGCCATCATCACATTCAGCAAACCCATCACAACGCCAAGCCATAGGAATACAGTCGATCTCACCTGTAGAGCAAGTGAACTGCTCCGTAGAGCAGGTTGGAGGCTCTGAAAAACAAAGGAAGCAACACAGCAAGAAGCAAGAGACATAAATACAGGTTAACTCTAAATACAGGTTAAACAGTATTTAAAAAGATCAGAGATAAGACACAGTGCTTTGTAAGTAGTCAGACCAAAACCCACTCGGCATGGTGTGTTTTAATAAATAAATTCAAAACTCACACTGTCTAAGCCCATACGAAGCAGGTCGGTGAACTGCCAAATGGACGTACCTCACCCGGTTTCACATATTAATAAATAGTGAGTACATTTTGGTCTGACCACCACATATTGCTGTTAGTAAAATTTTTCTTCCACCTCCACAGTGTAGTAGGTCTTGCAGCAGTACCAGGTGCATGGGACAGGAGCAGCGAGGTGTGCCATCGCCCTTAGCAATGCAGATGTGAGAACAGCCCCCATTGTGACGGGAACATGGGTGAGATGCTGTGGGAAAGACTTATTAGTGAAAAGGCACATGCTTTCCTGCCAAACAATTTTAATTAATACACTCTTCTGCAATGAGCTACTCAGTATACTGTATGTACAGTGTATGAGAGGTTTATACCAAAATCCTGGGGGTCCATCTCTTTTACAGAATGGATGGAGGTCAAGTATGATATCCGCCCCTGTATCCGTGTACGTCCATCTCCAGTTAGTTTGTCCACCCTCTCTATCATCTGCTGCTGCCGGTCAATCCAGTACAAATGGTCTCCCAGAACTGTCAGCCCCATTGGCTGGAGAATGTTAGAATCCTGGAGGACAATGCGATTGGCTCCTAAAGGAAATAAAATTATGTCATATGAATTAAAAACAATAGTATATCCTGATTGATTCTATTTTTTCAAGGCGATACAAATAACATTAGAAAAAGGAGCTAGCTAATATTTTAAAAAAAGGATCCCTTTAATTTGTTTTGTTAAAAAATATGATCAATATGTGACTAAAACAGGACATTTGGCATTTAAAAAACACTTGTCAGTAAAAGACTCAATGGACATTTTTGTAAATAATTGCAACATCATCAATGACTGTGTCTACTCTGCTTAAGATGGGCACTAGTCTTGTGACATAATGCTCTATATAAATAAAAATGTTTGAGTTGTAGCACTGTCTCCCAGACTCTCACACTTTAACATCAGTCCCAAAGTCCAAAAAATAGAAATGGATTCATTATAAAATATCTAGAGGTCAGACAGACAGCTGTACCACAGCAGAAAAGAAATACGAAGGTTTATGCAGGTTATTTTAGAAGATTTAAATTGTTGTTGAACTTCTTCGAATATGTTGCATGCATTTTCCAATAACCTGTGACTATGGGTATATGAGAGCTCCTATTATGGCTAGTAATGTATTAGCAGGGCTAAGTGTGAAATGGGGACACCTGCAAACAATAAAAAGAAGAGTTAAAAATATTCTGCCTACTAAAAGTGATCAACATGTGTTATGAACAGAGTTAGTGGTGCTTTCCTCTGCTTCTAAGTGACTCCTGAAACACTGAAACCGCACTCTTCTGCTGTCATGAAAATAGCTTTTATGTTTCAAGTTTTTGTAATGAATCTCTTCAAAAACATGCAAAGTTTATCTTGCGGTGTTTTATTCAACTACAGTACTTAAACTAAAGACAGTGTCTGAAAGAAAGTAAAATAACTCATAATGCTGAATGATTTATACTATAAGATTATAATTATCCATACATTAATGTTTAAATATCACTAAAGTTGCAGCTGGTATATGGTGGAGCAAATTCTGTACTGACAGTGGTTCCAGACCGTGTTCACAGGGGTTGCCAGACTTTGGCCAGTGCTGTTTTTAGCAGATTAATCTTGACTACAATGTCCAAAGTCAGGTCTATATACTTGACCTTTATTCCAGATTCACCAATAGTTAATTAATAAAAACTAATCTGACAGTTAAAGGTAAAAAAGTACTTATTTTTTTTAAATGATACTGTAACTCCAAAGGCTGAAGTAACTGTGGCTCTCTGATAAAGGGGGTTGTTTTCTAATTGCAGGGTCAGTAGCTAGCTCCATCTTTTGAAGTGTCCTTGACTAATTTCCTGGTGAGTCAGGCCAGCATCACTGCAATTTTAACTTAAAAAATGCTTACAGCCATTTACTGATTATTTTTCATTGATACAGATTTCAGTTAACAGCAGAAGGTCCTTACTTTATTAACCAAGAGGTGTGGATTTATCTGCAGGTAGTTGTTGTGTTAAGTTATAGTTATTCATAATAAAAGGCTTCAAATTTTAATAGCAAATGTTTTAGCCAACTGGGATCTTTTATTTTGGGTTTTGACATAGATCATGTGAGCTACTGCTTCTTAAGCGTTTCTTCTCACACTGAGAGAAGATTGTATGTTGGTTGTACTAGTTAGGATATTAGCATTCCATTTACATATTTATAATATTTATAAGGCTTTAATTGTTGTAGAGTGTAATCGTTAACCATTAATGATTTTGGTGCTGCATATGTTTTGGATCTTTCAGAAGGAAGAGACTCTGAAGACACAGACTCTCAAGGCACAATGCTGTGTATCTTGACCTCATTTCCTGATTTGTTTACATTATCAGCAATTAATGTTTTATTCTTAAAATGCCTCACAGTGGTAATACTGCTGTAGGCTATTACTGTTGGAATGTACACTCCAACATGAGTACTGTAAAAATAAAACGAACAAGCATCATAGCATCATCGGCTTCACTCAATTATTTATATGTGACAGATTAAAATGTCATTAGCCTAATAGTAATCACTAGAACCACAATCACATATGAATTCTCTTGATAGCCTCAGCAATAAAAAACCCAAAGAAGCAGTTCTACGGTCTACATTTGTTTTGTCAGAGTGACATTTAGTGGCATGGACCACTGCCCAAAATAACCGCAAAACAATAGCACATCAAAAGGTGTTTCAAATAGACAAGAACACCGAATATAATTGTTTCTAAATGTGAATCTTCATGCCCATATCAATAGCCCAAGTAGGTAAGTGTATCCCAGTCCAAGCACAATTTTTAAACCCTTAAATGCACCTCTTTTTTTTAACACTCATTCCTCCATTAGTCTCTAAACAGAGAGTACAGTATACCAGGGCTGCTGCTGGTTGCTACTTAGTGCAAAACATCTCCTTTGTTAATATGAAACATAGGATTGCTTGAGAATTTACAGTCCATTCGGAAAGTATTCACAGTACTAGCTTTTTTTATGTTATAGCCTTATTCCAAAATGGATTCAATTCTTTTTTTCCTCAAAATTCTACAAACAATAACTATAATGACAACGTGAAAGAAGTTTGTTTGAAATCAAATTTATTTAAAAAAAAAAAAATCACATAAACATAAGTGTTCACCGTCTTTGCTTAATACTTTGTTGAAGCACCTTTAGCACCAATTACAGCCTGGTTTCCTGCAGACATAACACTTGGCATTCAGGCTAAAGAGAACTATTTGTTTCACCAGGCCAGAGAATTTTGTTTCTCATGGTCTGAAAGTAGAATTTTCAGATTAACTTAAAGTAATTCTTGTGCAAGAAGAGTTTAATATTCATTAAATCTTTTATTTCCACAATATATTTATTTCCTTCTGTTTAAGCCAACTCACCTGTCAGATCACTGCTCTCAATGCGCTTGAGGTCGGCATCAACCCAGAACAACTTTCCCAGTTTATTGTCCAGAGCCAGAGCTACTGGTCTGATGAGACCAGTGGTAAACAAAGACTCTCTCTCTGTCCCATCCAGACTTGCTCCTTCAATCTTAGCTGAGCGCTCCTGTACTGTAGTGAAATACATGTACCTGGAGAGGGACACATACAATTACATAGAACATTGAAATTGCCTGTGCTCATTCGGAGATACTTCAGCTTTAAATATTTTGTCAGCTTGGTTTCACTGAAATAGTACACAAGCAACTTTAAACTCTGGAAGACTGCAAACAATATTTAGCTATTTTGATGATTAGTTATGTATCAAGGGCACTGCCAAAAAAAACTGCCTGGTTTTATGTAACATAATACACAAACCTTATATATATACACAGGTGCTGGTCAAACTTGTATAATGTATACATTCATTCCACACAGATTGATATATTTCGAGTGTTAATTTCTTTTAATTTGGTGATTATAACTGACAACTAATGAAAACCCCAAATTCAGAATCTCAGAAAATTTGAATATTATTTAAGACCAATACAAAGAAAGGATTTTTCCATATTCTAATCAGCTAATTAACTTAAAACACCTGCAAAGGCCTTTAAATGGTCTCTCTAGTTCTGTAGCCTACACAATCATGGGAAACACTGCTGATTTGACGGTTGTCCAAAAGATGACCATTGACACCTTGCACAAGACACAAAAGGTCATTGCAATAGAGGCTGGCTGTTCACACAGCTCTGTGTCCAGGCACATTAATAGAGAGGTGAAGGGAAGAAAAAGATACAAGCAATAGGATAACCGCACCCTGGAGAGAATTGTGAAACGAAACACATTCAAAAATGTGGGGGAGATTCACAAAGAGTGGACTGCAGGTGGAGACAGTGCTTCAAGAACCACTACACACAGATGTATGTTCTCTGATTAAAGTCAATTTTGCATTTCCTTTGGAAATCAGGCTCCCAGAGTCTGGAGGAAGAGAGGAGAGTCACAGAATTCACGTTGCTTGAGGTCCATAGTCAGTGTTTCCACAGTCAGTGATGGTTTGGGGTGCAATGTCATCTTCTGGTGTTGCTCCGCTTTGTTTTCTGAGGTCCAAGGTCAACGCAGCTGTATACCAGGACGTTTTAGAGCAGTTCATGCTTCCTGCTGCTGACAAACTCTATGGGGATGCAATTTCATTTTCCAACAGGACTTGGCACCTGCACATAGTGCCAAATCTACCAGTACCTGGTTTAAGGATCATGGTATCCCTGTCCTTGATTGGCCAGCAAACTTGCCTGACCCTGACCCCATAGAAAATCTATGGGGCATTGTGAAGAGGAAGATGCGATATGTCAGACCCAACAATGCAGAAGAGCTGAAGACCACTATCAGAGCAACCTGGGCTCTCATAACACCTGAGCAGTGCCACAGACTGATCAACTCCATGGCACGCCCCATTGCTGCAGTACTTCAGGCCAAAGGAGCCCAACTAAGTATTGAGTGCTGTACATGCTCATGCTTTTCATGTTCATACTTTTCAGTTGGCCAAGGCTTCTAAAAATCCTTTCTTTGTATTGGTCTTAACTAATATTCAAATTTTCTGAGATACTGAATTTGGGGTTTTCATAAGTTGTCAGTTATAATCATCAAATTAAAAGAAAGAAACACTTGAAATATATCAGTCTGTGTGGAATGAATGTATACATTATACAAGTTTCACTTCTTGAATGGAATTAGTGAAATAAATCAACTTTGTGAGGATATTCTAATCATATGACCAGCACCTGTACATGATGGAAGTAAGAGCTAATTGTTTCTTAATGGCATGTTTTATTGTAACCATAGTTTTATTTGGAGGATCCTACAACAGCCACCGAAATAAAAGTGAGCTCACCCTTTCTCAGCATTGATGACGATGGCTCTGGGCTTGTCAGTGTCATCCTTTAGGACCACACCCACAGTGTTTCCATCAATCCTTTGGACATTGATCGTGTTGGTTGTCTCACAGGTCCAGTAAATATGGCGACTGTATAGGTCTAGGCTCAGGTCATGAAGCTGGTTGTCCACTGGCTGAACAGTGCTGCTTACTATCATGGACTGGTGGCAAACCCAGGAGGATAGCATAATTTTACTGCATAGCATATATTTACTCATTTTGCTATTACACTACTCCCTACTAGCATATCGACCATAGGCAGTATAAGGTCTAAAAACTCTTCATGGTTAATATTCCTTTGACTGCTGTCCACTGTTACTGGCTAAGGTTGATTTTGTGATTATGGGCAATTGAGTGTAAACTGTAGATTGATGATTTTATTTATTAAGTCTAGTCCACTGGCTAGTCAAGCCAATATCCATTTCCACATGTTTTACATGTATTCACTTGCTTATTTACATGTTCCCACAAAGGTAAAGTTAGCTTTTTCTTTAATTCATATAACACCTGGTTGATTGGGCCTTGGATTACTGTTACTCTTCCTACAGTTATTCTACTGTTAATAGGAATCACCATGTGCTCTTTTGTTTTGAGTGGCAGTTTCAAGCTTTTAAGGTTACCAGGTTGTCCACTGTAAAGACTCCACCACATGTTTTTTTGTCACAACCAAAATAAAACTATTGAGCCTGCGAGGTGATTAACTAATTAATTAATTAATTAATTTGCAGATATTGGTTGTGAAGAGTGTACCCATCAAGGGGATGTTTACCATGGTGCCATCATCTCTGGCCCTGCGTATGTTCTGTCGTCCATCTAGCCAGTAGACTAGCCGGTCTATTGGGTCATAGGTAACAGCCCGGACATTCCTCAGGACATGGATGGGCAGGATGATGTCAGGACTCTGCTCTCCCAAAACCATCCTGCTGATACTGGCCTTCTGACTGAAGAGCAGAAAACTAGAGGGTGCTGCAAACAGAGGATAGAAGGGGGACAGAGAGAGGAGTGAGCATGCTGAGTGTACAGTGGTGTCTAAGGCAAAAGGAAGGCTGAATTTTGGCCAATGGATATTATGAAACAGAAAGACAAACACAGAAGTCAATCCCAGAACACATACACAGAAGTCAATCCCAGAACACATACACAGGCATAATCATATTGTCATCAAATCAGAAAAGCTGAGGACAATTTCCTATAGCCCCAGGAGCTGAAAAAGTGCTTGGTTTCACAGATAATGTTTGTGCCAGCTGTTGAGCAACAGGTAGCTGAGGTTTACTATTTTATTTTCATTAGTTCCTGACTGCAAAGTCAGTGTTCTTGTTCCTAACCCTAACCCTCTGTCAAACCCAAACCTTCCCCATACCCTAACCTGAATCTCACCTTAACAATAAAACCAAGTGTAGAGGGACTCTGTTTGCCACAATTGAAATCATCTTCCCTTGAATTATAATTTGACTACATGTACAGGTTTAGTATTGTTTTATATTGTGTTGTATTGTATCATGATTGGTTTTGTTATTGTTAAGTTTAATTTTCTTATTTAATATTTTATCTCATTTCATTTGTTTATTATTATTATTTACTAAAAGAAATTAAATGCAAACAGTTTCAGTGTAACCTGAGATTTAAAAAACAACAATGCTTGAAAATAATGGTTGAATGAGAACAGTATATGATGTGAGACAGAATGGCAAGTATAAGATGAGTATGAAAAATGTATGTTTGCACATTTCCATAGCACTAGTTTCCATTTAACAGCACAAATACATTTAATAAATGTAACTGCCCTAGGATTCAAATAATGTACTGATCTTCCTGAATCCCAACTGCTCTGTACTTACAACTACAGTTTTGCCCATCTGGGTTTAAGGTGTAGTGGGAGGCACAGCGGCACCGGGCACCAGCTGGTGTCGCCAGGCAGAGGTGGGCACAGTTGCCATTGTTATGGGAGCACTCATTGGTACCATCCTGACGGGAAGAGTGGAATACCAGGATGTCCAGCATCAATTCCAGTTGGCCCTAATAACACAGTAATGTAAAAACAGTAAAGTTCGGTACATCATTATAGTTAAGACCGAATGAAATTTGACCCTTCAATTAAACTGGATCCATACCTGTAGCACCACTGTGCGGTTGAGTCCGCTGCGTTTGTCTGCCCGTTCAATACTGCGAAGGTTAAAATCTGTCCAGTAGATAAAATCCTGGTACTGGGTCAGACCAAAGGGGTGAGGGAGGTCATCTACAATGATTTCCCTCTGAAGGCCTGCAGAAGACAACATTGATACTTTTAATGTTAAAAGGAAGCTTCTAAGATCCTTAAATATTTGTACACAAGTACATGTAAGATAGGTGTGTTTACACAATCAGAAATGAAGCCTGTGAAACAACTGGTATACATTTGGTATATAAATGACACAGACAGAAAACAGTGCAGAGTAAATTTATGACTATTAAACTAGAAGAAGATACTGAACTTTCTTCCACTTAAAATGGGATGCAGCTGCAAACCTAGCAAAAATGGAGTGGTTACAGTAATTAAGGCCACATAATCAATTTGATACGGACTAAGAATCGGGTTTATGTACATGTATAGGCTGTTAAGACTATTCAGTTTAATTGATGCAGGCACACAAAAAATTCTAAACCTGTTTACCTCAAGGAGTTGAATTAGGTGCAAATGTAATACAGCTCTGTAAAAATTAGTAGGTGGGGACGAATAGTGTAACTGACTGGTGTGTGTGTGTATCCAGACCTTGCATGTTGGTGCTTTCTATCATGCATGTGTCCAGGTCAGTCCAGTAGAGTCGGTGGTCTACATAGTCAATGGTCAGTCCATTGGCGCGGCCCACTTTATCCACCAGGGTAGTGATGGTGCTGCCATCCATGTACGCTCTGGCTATACGAGGTCGACCACCCCATTCTGTCCAGTACATGTAGCTGTGGAGGCAAAACACAGTTTGAGACTTGTCAGAAAAACCATACCAACCATACCATACCAAAAAGTACCATCAGTTTTTTTTCCTGATACAATATTCATTAAATTAAATCATCTTTGCCAGAAGGAAAACCTGTTTCCACTTTGTAACTTTTCTTTTGTAACGGGCTACCGAAGAGAATAGCTTTGTTTTTACGGCCTTAATTAAAGTATGAGCAAGGGTGTGTGATCATAAAAAGACAGAAGATGCCTCCAGGAAAGTGTGCTGACAACTTTTGGCCCCGACATCATCGAAATCTCCTGCACTGAGTGATATGTGTCAGGGAATTGAACATGCTAGCACAAGTATGGCACGTTCATGCAAAAAGACACACACACAGACACAGACACAAACACACACACACACAAGTTCAGAGTGTCTCAGGGTGATTTGGCAGTCTTGTTTACTGGAATCAATCCTATCTCAACTGGAAGATTGGGCAAAAAAGGGGGAGCTGTCGTACCTACATACCAACACAATACCACTGCAACAGTCATTACCGCACAGAGAGTAAAGAGACACGATACATAAAGTCATTGCCACAAACTAATATCCTTAAAACATGTAAACAAACAAATTCTTAACAACTTTTCAGTTTTTTGCAAACACAGCAACCATAACTTTTTAGACTATATACTGTATTTTACACCAAACGATGAAGCTATAGATTCTGCACAACAACAAACATCTTAGTCCTATATGTGGGGCAATGCTGTCCCCCATCTCACCCATTGGCTGGGTTCAGTGCCAGTGAACGTGGGTTGTCCAGTGAGCGAGGATTGTCAAGATCCTTACAGACCAGAACTTGACGATATTGGCCACCCAGCCGGGCCACCTCGATGCGGTTTGTGCCTGTATCAGCCCAGTAAATGTTACGACCCATCCAGTCAACTGCCATGCCTTCTGGGTAATCCACTCCAAACTCTATCACATGTTCTACAGAGCTGCCGTTCATGTATGCTCTGCTGATTGTCTGAGGGAAAAAGAGATCCCTCAGTGAGAGGAAAACAAAAACAAAGAGTCAAGGTCAGGGAAGTACGTAAATCCTGAAAAATTATTAAATAAACTCTTTAGGTACCGTGAGGTAAAATGACCATGACCCAACCAACCTTGGCCTGTACATCTGTCCAGTATATTCTTCTTTCATAGACATCAAAGTCTAGTGCGGAGGCCTCTTTAACTCCAGTTAGAGGAATGGCCACATCATTGCTGTTGGTACCCAGAGAGATGCTCCTAATGTTGTCCCTGATTACAAAAATAACAAGAGACAATGTTTTTTTAAAATACAAAATGCTTTAAATATTCAAATCCAATCAAAACTAGGACCTCAAGAACACTGATTTATTGATTTTCTACGGCCAGAGTCATTAAAAGACATAAATGTAGTCAGGAGCATTTGAGGTGGGACTGAGTTAGGATCAAGACACAACCAGGTCAAAATATATGTGAAATCAAATCAAGACTGAGGCAATAAAAGAAAAAATGTGTCCCCCATTTGTTTTGCTATTATTCATAGTGCATGACACATTGTACCTAAACATTGCAATATTTGCATAAATTATGATTAAACTGAAACTGGTTGAGTGCTGGGATGGCAGTTTTTCTAACCTTTTTGCCTGTATGAGCTCACTCACTTGAGGAGATTGTTACTAATAATAGATGCTAAAGTATTTTTGAGTATTTTTAATTAAGATCCTAAAGATTTAACATAGTATCATGTGTTGTTACAGTTTTTGAGTAGTTCGTGTTCAGTTTTGAGAACTCTATATTCAGTCAAGATGTTGGTCTGTGTGACCAAAAGGTAAATTTTCTCATCTGATCCTACTCCTGAGATTTTAAGTTGTTTTTTTAAGAAAAAAAGGCTTTGAAATGTGTCCAAAAGCACATACATACACATGATACACACACACACGTGTGTGTGTGTGTGTGTGTGTGTGTGTGTGTGTGTGTGTGTGTGTGTGTGTGTGTGTGTGTGTGTGTGTGTGTGTGTGTGTGTGTGTATATATATATATATATATATATATATATATATATATATATATATATATATATATATATATATATATATATATATATATATATATATATATATATATATATATATATATATACATATACATATATACACACACACACACACACACACACACATATAAAGGTTCAAGGTACTTAAGTGTATTTATCAACACACACTCACTGTAGTAAAATATGTAAACATAACAAAATAGATTCAATTCTAAATAGCTGTTTAAGGCAATGTTTACACATATGTACCACAAGTAAAATGCAAACTTGGGAATAAATAAAAGACTCAAATACTGACTTGTACTGTTAAGCAGCAGGAGCATCATCTACTGTAAGGAGCAGGGAATGGTGGTCTACCAGATTCATTCAGCTGTTTTGTGTCATTTGTTTTTTATTTGTATAAAATTCTGTGTATATGTAAATGTATATACACAACATAAAACAGACGTGAAGTGAAGCAGAACAGAAGTGAGCATCTCGACAAGCAGGCTTACCTGTTGGTGAAAAGCAGAAAGGCCTCAGGCACCACGCAGGTCTCCAGGTCTGACAGGAGCTCCATGCCCATGGGACAGGCACAGCTGACTGCCTGTCGTTGCCAAAAACACAAATGGCTGCATCCACCATTATCCACTGCACAGCCATTTGTACCTGGACACAGATTGAAAATTTCATAAAACATTATACATCGTTTGCTTAGCTTATCCTACTGTGAATCTCTGAAATCTTGTTCTGCTTACCATAGGTCTCTGTGACCTTAGTGGCCTTTAGCCCCATTAAATCTGGTAGCTGGTCAATAATGAGCTCTCTTACAGCCCTTACTTTGTGAACTCTCTCAATGCTACGTCTCTGCCAGTCAGTCCAATAGATATAATCACCCAGTAGAGTAAAACCAAAGATATGAGGCAGTTTGTCCTCCAGCAGAGTCTGTCTGTTACTGCCATCCACATTGATGACCTGAGAAAAATGAGAAGAAAGGGACATTTTTCCAAAAAAGTAATACAGTTTATCTTGGAGTTTTCCAAGGTGGAAGTGCACAATAAAACCTATTATTACAAACTTATATTGTTTATGTTATAAAATAATTTCATACTTAATTGCTAGATTCGGCAACAACCTGGAGACTAAAAATTTTACCTGGAAATTAAAAACATTTATGCTCCAAAGAATGTGATGACAATTTTATTAAACCGTCCTTCAGCAAGGCATCAAATCTACAAATTCTACAGTTTCTATTCTGTTTGACCTCCCATTTCCATCATTATTGCTGGAGTAATTGGAAATTTGATTTGCTGGAAATTGTGTTTGTGTTTCCGGGTGCTCCTCATAACTTCAAAGGCTGATTAAGCCTTGGTTAAAGGTAATGGTCAGAATTAGTTTTAAGGTAAAGTTAAGGTAAGGGGCTAGGGGATGCATTATATCAACGAGTGTCTTAACAACAAAAACCAGAATGGAGTGTGTGTTGGTGTGTATAAGCAAATTAGTCCCAAGCATCTATTACTAGGTTGTTGAAAGCTTATAGAAGTGCCAATGCCAACAAACCTCCTGCTCCATATGTGTGCATGTTTCTACAAGTGGAAAGCAGGACCCACAAGGGACAAGGCTACAATTACGACTTGTACCCAGCCAGCCCTCTGCCTCCCTTCACCGCCCATCTGCTCTATTACGGAACTTACATTAAAAGAAATTTTAGACTCACTAGACTCATTTGCAGCTTTGCAGAGTTTGTTTATGTGTGTCTGTCACGCACTGCTGAAGTCCCTCAATGTGCTGGGCCAAAGATTTCACAAATAGTAGGAATTCCGTTGGATGATTGCTACAGCATACATTATGTGCACGGCAAACTGAAACATTATTGCTAAATGCTTGGAATTTGTTTAGTGCAGCACCGTGCAGTGTTCAGAATCTATTGGCTTTAGTTCTTTTTCATTATTGTAGTCTGGTTTATGCAATTTGGGTCTTGTAGGCTTAAGATTGTTTTGTTTGTTTATGATGTAGAGTACCTAAATTCGTACTCAGCTGATACATACAAGGAGCTACTATTTGGGGGTTCAGGGTCTTGTCCAACACTTCCACATGTGGCCAGGAGGAACCAAAATAAATTAATACATATTTTTTTAAAATATACAATTGGATTTGAATGTCAAATTTAATTATGAAAAGAGCCAGAAGTAAGTGGAACCAAGTGGTAATGCAGTTGCTATTTTGAAAAAGTCTTCTAGGATGACTTGGAACTCAGGTTCCACATTCCTGAGAAATGCTTCCATTGTCAAATGCCCACACACATAAGCAAACTCTCCCAGACTTTCATTACTTTGACTGTTTGCTTATGCAGGAAACAGATAATGCTGGGTATTTAGTGATGTGCCATGAATGTGTGTGTTCTAACCACAGGGTTAGGGTTAGGAGAGTTTAGGTTTAGGTTGGGGTAATTAATACTACCACCCAAATTTTTTGATTCCTATTTTATGAATTGCAATTTCATTGCATACGAGTAATAAATATCTATGTATTTTTATTTGTATTGTTGATAGAATGTCAAATTAGAATTTTTAAGCCAAAAACCTTAAATATTTCCACATATCATTCACGTCATTAAAAACATGCCTAAGTACGAATAGCATGAGTAGCTACTCATGGTTAAAGCTGAGTATGTATTGCATGTACTTTGAGCTGCAAAAATAGACAGTGGCATTAAAGCTGATAGTCAGTCATCAAAGTCATGATTATTCCAAAAGCACCATTTAGTTGGCACAAAGTAGCACTTTTGGAATATTTAGATGACCAGACCTTTTGCACATGTTAGTGAGTTATATATTTCCATCCATCAATTATCTAAATGTCACATTCCCTGTTTTGGACTCTGGTTTTGTTTAACTTTACTTGCTGTTTCTGGCTTTTATTTTGTTAATCCCCCTGCTCCACTTCCCTGTTATGTTCCTTAGCTTCATGTTCCCCAATAACTCAGATTGTTTTCACCTGTGGCCCCTGGTATTTATACCCAACTTTCCCCACCTCTCGCTGCCAGATTGTCTTTCCTTCTTCCCCTGTGAACCTACCTGTGGATTATCTCTGCTCTTTGGACTTTGCCCTTTCATGCCCAACCTGACCCTTGTGAGTTTTTGACCTGAGGTTTGGTTTCCTGTTTGTTTCCATGTTTAGTTTTGTTTCTGGTTATCTCTGTGTGTTTGGCCCTGGTCTAATGTTTGAGTGTTCGTTTTTGTCTCTTTCAGTTTGGCAGTGCCCGATGTTCTGTTCGTCCCCGTCTGCCTCCCCTTAGTTATTGAGTTTATTCCCTGCACTGTTATTTAGTTTATCATTTCCCTCCAGAGTGTTTAAGTTTATCTGTTTTACTTCCCTTTAGTTATTGCTATGTGTTTTTTTTTCCGCCCTCCTTATGGAGTGATATTCTGTTTGCTTTTCTTTAAATAAACCTTAATTTACTATAACCCCTTCCCTTGCCGTCTCCTCCTTTTGGGTCCTATCTAAATTAAAGAAAAACTAGAGAGTGTGACACTAAACTGCTTATCCTGGTAATATTTGTAGGGAAGCTGGGGCCAGTCCCATCCCAACTGTCACTGTACAAAAAGCACAGCACACTTACTTTACAGGCAATTTATAGTCACCAATCAACCTAACTTTATGTCTGCCCATGTAAGAACAGGGAAAATAAAGGAATACAAAACAGAAAATACTCCATTTGCCAGCCTGGATTCAAACCGGGACCTTGTAACTGTAAGGAAGAAGCTCTATCCACTCCTCCACTATGCTTGGTGTAGACTTAATCGCTAAAATCTTCAGTCTGCACTCAATTGCCCATAATAACAAAGTTTGAGTTTTAAAAAATGCTGAAATGTTTGTAAAATTCAAAAGTAAAATCTCTCTAACAAAATGTTAATTTGTCAAACCCCTGGAGTTTCAATTGTGCTTTAATGTTTTAAATGTAACTGAAAGCAGACTCTTATACTTAAAATCAAATTTTCCTTATTTATACAAATAACCACGGTGAGAGGGTATTGGACTTCCTGAGCATAAATGGCCAACTATGCCTTAACACCTCCGATGTTACACAAGCTGCTACTTTGCTTAAGCAGACCTGATATAAAGTTGCAGTCACATAAATATGTTTCCCGTGAAAGTGAAACAGGGCAATCACATTTGATTCTTCTCTCCATGCACCTCGTTAACTACGCAGAGTTCAATTTGCTTGAGTGGGACCGACTTCCAAAATCTCAAGGTTCTCTGAAGTCCACCCAATTGTGAAATGTGGCATGACTTACCTCTAACAACTGCTGCTTACAGCAGTTACACTATTATCCAAGTGTATACAGCATTCACTTACTAACCAGAAATATACCCACCACCTTTATTACCTCTTTGTTCTGTTTTTTGTCCTTTTCCCTCATGTCAATCAAGAAATATATTTTCATTCCCAAAAAGAAATAACCAATAAGTAAATTGGTTCACAAAATGGAAAGACATGAGAATCCTTCCGTGATATTAACTTGGTGCTTACTTGAGCAGTCCTTAGCACTTGATTAAATCAACGATTGAGTACATGAGCACATGTTGAATGCTCCTCTTAGCTCCGCATGAAGGAGTAGGGAGGCACTCTTATGGTTTGATTCAACGTCTGCATGGCGCGGTCAAACATTTACATACTGAGATTAACATCCTCATTAAAATAACATGGTAACAAGGGTCCGCAATACTCATTATTCTGCATGTCCTTCATAGAGTCTGCAACAGAGAGAATCAATAGAGAACAATCACTCACATAACCAAGGCGGCAGTCAGAGTCAGGTGGAAAACTTGGGGTGGTCCAAGGAGTGGATAGACAAATGGAGAAATGAACTCAATGAGGCCTGGAATGTCGTGGTGAGATTGCAGACAATCTGGCAGCTTTGTAAGGGAACTGAGGAGGGATATAAACACGAGTCGAGTGGTGAGTGCTGGTTTAATCTATGACACGTGGAATGTGGGTTGGATCTTGAGAAGCAGTCAACTACTGTGTGTATAGTGGTTATGCCATTTGAAGGGGGAAGTCCACTCACAAAGTCCATAGTGATGTGGGGCCAGGGTCTCCTAGGGATTGTTAATGGATGAGGAAGGTTGCTGGGAGGATGTCTTGGGGTCTTGGCCTGTGCACACATGCAGCAACGTACTCTTTTGTCTTTGTGCAAGTAGGGCCACCAAAAAACAAACAGGGTTCGGGGAGTACCGGGGTGACATGTTAAGTTGGAGGCATGGCACCAGTGAATGACCTTGGAGAGGAAATTTTCAGTATTGTAGAGAAAGTGAGGGGATCAAGTGGAGAGGGCTGGTGCACGGGCAAGGCCTTGAATAACCTCTTCCTCAAGGTCAACTTTAAATGTGGCAAGAGGAACTGAGGAGGGTAGGATGTATTTGGGGATCTCAGATTGGTCATCTGCATGACGTTTGGCAGACCGGAGGTACCTCAGATTCTTGTGGTCCATAATAACCAAGAAGAGCTGTTTGGCTCACTCCAACCAGTGTCACCACTCTTCAAAGGCTAGCTCGACTGCCAGAAGTTCTTTGAGTGCTGATAGGTAGAAAAGCGCTACATAAGTGCAGACCATTTAAAATTTACCATTAGTTACCCTACTGGCATAATAAAATGACCACTGACATCAAGGCAAGGAAGCACCTAACAATGCATGGAGGGTTTCACCCCAAATCCAGCATCCTGAGACTGTACACTAAGCAGAAGGAAAGAGGCAGAGGATTAGTGAGGGTCAGAGCCACTTTCCAGCATGAAATAACCAAGATCCATGAATACATCAGGAAGATGGACCCATGGGATGATGTGGTTAGTGAATACCTCAGGCAGCAGGAACCATAAGTAAAAGAGCAGGAATCCTCATTGAACCCCTGTACCGTATGTGCTACCAGCAGGTAAAAGAAGTGGCTGATATAGAGAAATTCTACTAGTGGCTGGACAATACTGGACTGAAAGACAGCACAGAAGCACTAATCCTGACAGCACAGGAACAGGCTGTGAATACACGATCAATAGAGGCCGGGTTCCACCATACCAGGCAGGACTCTAAGTGCAGACTGTGCAAAGATGCCCCTGTGACAATACAGAACATAACAGCGGGATGCATGATACTAGCAGGACATCCCAGGGCATACATGGAACTTCATAATCAAATGCCTGGCATAGCGTACAGAAACCCAAAAGTCAAAATTAGATACACCTCAGAATGTGGTTGGGAATGACCAAGCTAGGATCCTATAGGACTTCCAAATACAGCCTGACAAATTTAATGGCAAAAAAATTGGATATAAAAGTGTTGTGTCATGATCTGGCCTCATGATCATGATCAGCTTCACCTCCTGTCTTGGACTTTTACTTTGTAGCCCGTTCCCCACTTCCTGTTCCCACTTTATTTCACCACTCATCACAGACCATTGTTGTTTACAACTGTTCCCCTGCCTATTTAGGCTCAGCTCTCTCCTCAGTTCCCTGCCAGATCCTCATCTTTACTCCTGGATGGAACATTCTGCTTTCTGGTTTGCCTGACTAGCGTTATTTGGACTCTGTCTTTTACTGTTTAGTCGTTGTTCCTTCCTGCCGTATGCCCAGTCTCTGATTCCGATTCATATTAAAATATTGCCTGTCTATAAGATACTGTACATGTGATCTTTAAATTATTTAGGATTTATCAATGGCACAAAACCCAGTCAAGTTGAAACTTCGACTGATTATACATGTATGTTTCAGTATGTGGTACCACCAGTATATAGATTATAAACTTCAGTAAATGTAAAAAAGTAAATCCTTTTCCCACTCAATACAAAATGCACTAATGATCAGTTACAACACTGATCTACAGAAGCATCTTGTTCACTTTCTCCTCCTTTCTTCTTCTACAGCACCCTTCTACAGTGTTGGAGTGCAACAAAAACAATAGCATGAGATGCACTGTGTATTTGAGTTTACACATAGTGATTGTTGCATACAGTGTATACATACAATCAAAGAGCTACTGTGTCAGTCGCTGCATGGAACATGTCTCAGCCCCAGCCCCTGCTCTAACTACATGTAGTTACCATATGGCTCTGCAGTGTGATTAAATGCTGCTACGCTAAGTCAATCTGCATAATCACAACAAAGGGACAGTCTTGTGTGTGTCTGAGTGTGAATACAGAGAAAGCAACACATCAGTCAAAGCTGCTCACACTCACACTCATTCACATTCACTCCTTTAAAAAGAAGGGGCCAGTGTGGTAACTTCAGAGGGGTCTTGTCTTTTCCACTGACAAGGAGCTGGGGTGGGAGGTTGCAAAGTCAGATTCCAGAGCATTCCTCCAGTGTTTAGTCCAAGTCTTCAGTCTGCACGAGTCATTTATCATTCCTCTTTTAGAAATGTTGGACACTGTTCAGTTTTCAGCTCCCTTGCAACACCCACATGTGTGCTTATACTCAATCACGGTATAATACACGTGCAAACCACTAATGCAGAAAATAAAACTATTTCAAGTCACTGACAACCATGACAAAGCAGCACAGTGCTAAGGGGACAATAAAGTGTGGTCTGTTCTATTCTACACTGTACAATAGCATTTTATATAATCATTTTAAAAATTAAATTGTATAATTAGTAGAATAAATATTGTAATCTTAAATCACAGTTCTGAGGGTAAGCTACCTGGTTTGATCCAATTCGTATGACCAAGTTTCTTAGGAAGATAGCTTGCTAAAAGCTCTGGCTTTATTGGAGCTTTGTAAAGGATCTTCTAAATTGATAATTTTATTTCATATGCATAAGATGAATGAGAATTTCTATGCATTGGACTGATCTGATTACATATTCAAGGAATTTTGTCAGGACTACAAACTACAAGCCAAGCCAATTAATATAATTGCATTTACAATTGTTTTTGTGAAATACAACTTCATGCATAAGTTTATGTCATAGTCATTGTGGCATTGTCCTTTATTCTCATTTTAAAACACTGACACATCCTTAGTGGCTTTTATAGGGGTGGATCAATTGGCTAAAAGATGGGTCCATTTACTCACCAATCTTTGTTTTGTACAGTATGTTAGTGATGGAGCTAAATATGAGCCTTTCATTGACCTTTAACACAGAACAGAAAACCCATCTACTGTATTTTAGGAGCAGATGATTAAGCTCTAATGACACCCTTTCAAAAAACTGTTGAATATTTTTTGTTCAGAAACGCCTATAAATGTGACTGCTAATTTCTTTTCTTTATTTAAATGTATTTGGGTTTTTTTTATGTTTTTTGTTTTATTCCTGCTTTTAAACTGACCCACAAATTAAAAAAAACTCTGTCTAATTGGGCAAGGTGTGGTGCTTGGGCACTTCGAGCAAGGGGGCAGAACATAAAAAAACAAAGCTGTGGAAGTGACAGTGTTTTGCTTTGTAATATGGACATATAACACAGAAGTTCACAAATTTCTTTGTCATTCCAGTTAAATGTTGTTTGGTTGAATAGATGACTTGATAGATGATGCGTTTATACACACACACACACACACAAAACAAAGAAAGTCACAGGCAGATATACAATGAAAATTACTTCACACCCAAGAGCACACCCTTTGAGTTGGCTCCTTTCACCCTGACAGTGAGAGAGAGGGATGGGGAGACGGGACAACCACTCTTCAGTTGGTTAGCATTCAGTCAGAAAGCTCAGACATTTGCTGTTTTGCTCTTCTCTTTCTCTCTATGCTGCTAAAAAATACATTAACACAAACAAAGTAATTCTAATCCTGCCGATGCCACAACACCACCAAACCATAGTAAGAAAAAACATAATAGCCCTGGAGGGTGCCAGTCCGGCACCGACCGGACCGAGGGTCCTGGCTGTCTGTTTTATTCTCTTTTCACTGCAAGTACTGTTGCCTGAACTGTTAGCACTCTTGCAAAACCTGCCATGTTTTTGCTCTCTATAGATTGCTTTTCATTTATATTGGGCCTCCTGTGTAGCTTTACCCCTCGCTTTCTGAGGCGCCTTTTGATGTTTACCTATTTAGAATTAGTATCCCTCTCTGTGTGGCGCTTTTAGTTTGACCAGCCTGCCTTTTTTTTTTTCCTGTAATCGCCTGCCTCCTGGTCATCCCTTTTTCTTTTCCTTTTTGCCACAGCGAATCATGTGCCTCCATCTAACTCTGTCCTCTGCATCCTCTTCTCTCACACCAACTAACTTCATGTCCTCTCTCACTACATCCATAAATCTCCTCTTTGCTCTTCCTCTAGACCTCCTGCCTGGAAGCTCCAACCTCAGCATCCTTCTACTAATACATTCACAGTCTCTCCTCTGAACATGTCCAAACCACCACAATCTGGCCTCTCTGACTTTATCTCCAAAACATCTAACATGAGCTGTCCCTCTGATGTAGTCATTCCTGATCCTATCCATCCTCGTCACTCCCAAAGAGAACCTCAACATCCAGGGTCTGCTACCTCCAGCTCTGCCTCCTGTCTTTTCTTCAGTGCCACTGTTTTTAAGCCAAACACCATCGCTGGTCTCATCACCGTCCTTAACACCTTTCCTTTCATTCTCGCTGATACTCTTATCACACAACACACCTGACACTTTTCTCCACCCGTTTCAACCCGCTTGTACTCGCCTCTTCACCTCTTTTCCACACTCTCCGTTGCTCTGAACCGTTAACCCTAAGTACTTAAAGTCCTGCACCTTCTTCACTTCTGCTCCCTGTAACCTCACCGTTCTACCTGGGTCCCTCTCATTGACACACATGTATTCTGTCTTGCTGCAGCTAAGCTTCATTCCTCTGTTTTCCAAAGCAGACCTCCACCTCTCTAGATTTTCTTCCACCTGCTCCCTGCTCTCACTACAACTCACAATGTCATCGGCAAACATCATAGTCCACTGGGATTCCTGTCTAACCTCATCTGTCAGCCTGTCCATCACCAGAGCAAACAAGTAGGGGCTCAGAGCCGATCCTTGATGCAGACCCACCTCCACCTTGAACTCCTCTGTCACACCTACAGCACACCTTACCATGGTCTTACAGCTCTCATACATGTCCTGCACCACTCTGAAATACTTCTCTGTCGCTCCAGACTTCCTCATATAATACCACAGCTCCTCTCTTAGCACCCTGTCATACGCTTTCTCTAAATCTAAAAAGACACAATGCAACTCCCTATGACCCTCCCTATAGTTCTCCATCAGCAAATACTGCATCTGTTGTACTCTTTCTAGGCCTGGAACCATATTGCTGATCACAAATGCTCACCTCTGCCCTTAGCCTAGCTTCCACTACTCTTTCCCACAACTTCATTGTGTGGCTCATCAGCTTTATTCCTCTGTAGTTGCCACAGCTCTGCACATCTCCCTTGTTCTTAAAAATGGCCACCAGTACACTTCTCCTCCATTCCTCTCATCCTCTCACTCTAAAAGATCTTGTTAAACAAACTAGTGAGAAACTCTACTGCCACCTCTCCTAGACATTTCTATACCTCCACAGGTATGTCATCAGGACCAACTGCCTTTCCACTTTTCATCCTCCTTACTTCACTCGTACTAATCTTTGCTACTTCCTGCTCCACACCAGTCACCTCTTCTACTCTTCGTTCCCTTTCATTTTCCTCATTCATCAACTCTTCAAAGTGCTCCTTCCGTCTTCCCATCACACTCATGGCACCTGTCAATACATTTCCATCCTTATCTTTAATCACTCCAACCTGCTGCACATCCTTCCCATCTCTATCTCTTTGTCTGGCCAACCTGTACAAATCCCCCTCTCCCTCTTTAGTGTCCAACCTAACATACAAGTCCTCATATGCTCTTTGTTTGGCCTTTGCCACCTCTACCTTCACCTTACGCTGCATTTCCCTGTACTCCTGTATACTCTCTTCAGTCCTCTCAGTGTGCCACTTCTTCTAAGCTAACATTTCTCTGCATACACTCCTGAACTTCCTCCTTCCACCACCAAGTCTCCTAGTCCACTTACCCTCCTAGCCGTATCCCTGATCACATTAGCTGTAGTGGTCCAGTCATCTGGAAGCACCTCCAAACCACCCAGAGTCTGTCTCAGCTCCTCTGTGAAAACTACACAACATTCTTCCTTTTTCAACTTCCACCATTTCGTCCTCTGCTCTGCCTTTGTCCTCTTCATCTTCCTCACCACCAGAGTCATTTTACACACCACCATCCTGTGTGGTCTGGCTACACTCTCCCCTACAAATACTTTACAGTCACTGATCTCTTTCAGATTACAACATCTACACAAGATGTAGCCCACCTGAGTGTTTCTACCTCCACTCTTAAATGTTACCCTATATTCCAACCTCTTCTGGAAGAAAGTGTTCACTACAGCCATTTCCATTCTCTTTGTAAAGTCTACCACCATCTGTCCTTCTGCGTTCCTCTTCATCACCACTCTCTCACCTCTGGGGATGCTCTGAATCACTTCATCCAACTCACTCCAGAATTTCTCCTTCTCTTCTAACTGACATCCTACCTGTGGCGCATAACCACTAACGACTTTGAACGTATCACGCCTTCAATTTCCAGCTTCAGACTCCTCACCTGTCTGATACTCATAAACTCCTCTATCAGGATAACTCCTACTCCATTTCTCCTTGTATCTGACCCATGGTAGAACAACTTGAACCCTGCTCCTAAGCTTCTGTCCTTGCTACCTTTCCACCTGGTCTCCTGGACACACAGTATATCCACCTTCCTTCTCTGTATCATGTCAATCAACTCTCTAGCCTTCCCTGTCATAGTCCCAACATTCAAAGTCCCTACTGTCAGTCCTACATTCTTAGCTTTCCTCTTCTCTCTCTGCCTACAAACATACCTTCCTCTTCTCCTTCTATTGGTCATCCCATTAAACAATATTTATTTCTCCTTCTCTGTCTGTTTTTTGTGCTGATTCTGCTTTTGCATATTACTTATCATACTGACTTATCATAACACCAAGAGTGGTAACAAATAAAAACTTACATATACAGAAAAAAGGGGGATTTACCCACTGTAACATGAAAAAGGACGAGTATTAGTATGTCCCAGTAATTATATTCAGATGTATACAGATGATACGGTAATATACACACATGGTAACAACATAACACAAGTTCTAGAAAAACTAACACAGTCTATGTTTCATGTTCTTCCCCAGATCAAGAAAGAATACAAGTTGTTTCAAAATATAATTTCCTTGGAGTCTTGACAGACTGATTTTTGAATAACAGGTGAGAAGAGTTTGCAATCAATTTAAATCAAATATCTCTAATTTCCCTTTTCATAAGGTCGCATTTATCACTCCATACATGTACGCTATGGTCATATAACATATAAATTACTGTTGGTCACAGGGAAGCATAACCATACTGTATTAGCCAACCAGGGTTTCCTCTTTATTTCTGTTTATGTTGCGTATTATAAGGTTAATTGGATTAAGAAGTATACATACAAGTGTACTGATTATGTCATTGACATTATATGGCTTTGATGTTTGCCTTTATAGTTTGCCTTGTTTACCTTTTAAGTTTGTTGTCCAATTGTCAAGGAAATAATGCATAGCAATGGTTTTGCTATAAGAGATTTTAAGTTCAGTTCAGCTATTGAAAGGAACAGACTTGGACTACAAGAGAGACAGTAACTGAACAAAAGAACTGACTACAAAATAGTGGGGACCGCAGGGACCGTGGGGACCGTATGTTAAAAGGTAAAAGTGAAAGGTTCAGTTTGTAGCTGTGGAGGAACACTGTTTATTGAAGGGTTCTGTGGATTTAGCCAAACTTTGAGAAACTTGTTTGATGGAGTTGTTTCGTGAAATGTGTTTGTGAAATTACTGTTTGTAAACGTGTATTGTGGAATTAGTCCGTTATTGTCTAAGTTGAGAAACGAAGAATACAATAAATGTTAAATGTTCGTCATACGACGATCTCTGGAGTGAATAATTGTCGGACCAGATATAAGTAAGATCGTAGATCTACACACACTAAAACCTTAGTATTTGCTGTACAACAAAAAATCAAGACTATCAAAATGCTGAATAAAAAAAAATAGCTGAGGCCACAACAACACTTAATTAGGTATGTCTTTACACACGTTTATAGTCACTCGCATCCCCAAATAAAAATAAAAACATTGCATAGTTATTTAGCACAAAAGTAACGGATCTGAGCCTATTCGGTTATTTTGATAAACACATTTATGTTTACCAACTTTAAAATTTACTAGAATAATAAATGACAAAAATAAGAAAATCTTTCAATAAGAAGACATTTAAGTTTTCCATTAAAAATGCCTTATAAATTATAAGTATAAATAGTAATAATATGATAAGACATGAATAGGTTATGAAATAGTTGGTTTTCTTTATCTTATCATAGTAATGATGTGTGATGACAAATATTGTTTTAGTTAACTACATAATGTTTGGGTTTGGACCAACATCAGGTAAAACTATAAACTAGATATTACATCATCTGTGGCTGCATCTATTTTTTGATGTTTTAAATATTGTAAATATTAACTGTAGCTTATCTAAGACCACTTATGAGTTTGTGCAACCAAAAGCAACAAACCCACAAAAAAACGTGCTGTGTAATCTTCACACAATTTTTCAATATGGGATAAAACAAATTTCAAACATATTTCAAAATTCTTTCACCCAGAGTGAAAAGTCACATCAAGCCCAAACAGCATTCCTAGGTAGTCTTGCTCACAAGACTAAAATTTATAAACGTAATATTATGTAGTACAGGCACACAGTTACACATTCAACCAGAGAAAAAATACCTAAATACAAACTGAAATAATCTGTTGTTGAGACACTGCAGACTTTAGGCTAATACAACATACAAAACATGTGGAGCAATAAAAATGGTTTTGTGATGCACCGGTTCTCATTTGCAAACAAATTATTTCGTTGGTTTGGCATTCCAAAGTAAAAGCTGGTGACATGCGTGTGACAGAATAGTGCCTTCTAGAAAAACTCATGCTCAGACGTCTGCATGACACTGAAAGCACCACATCACTGCTATCTAGCGTTATTCTCTTCAAATGAAAATGTTATTTTTAAGACTTAAGTAATTTATCTAAACACATTTTTTCTAATGTAATCCCTTACCTTCTACTCTTTGTCTCACCTGACCTGCAACTAGCTAAAAGTTTAATTAATTTATTAAAGTAATATTTAGTAATATTTAGCAGTATGACCATAACAAACCAGAATTTTGGACTAGCAGAGCAGATATTTCTCCCTTTTCCTTTCTGCCATCTTTCAGCTGTCTTCCCTGCTGGGAAAGAACAAGTGAAACCATTCACAGATGTCTAGACATATTACACGTACCTCTATCTTGTCAGTTTTAGCATCTCCCCAGTATAGTTTTCCTGCAGTGTAATCTATAGCCAGACCATTGGGCCATCCCAGAGAGCTGTTGAGCAGAACAACCCGGTCTGTTCCATCCAGGTTGGCTCGTTCAATCTTGGGATGTTCGCCCCAGTCAGTCCAGTACATGTAGCTGAGAAACACAGAGGCAACAAGATAAGATAGAACTTGCGTCAAGTCACAGGAAAATCATTAATTTCATAACTAACACATTAAATTAGGTAGAATCTATCAGTTTGAATTTCTGATTTTTTCCCGGTGGAAAATGTGTTTTTCTAAATCCCTACACCTGTCATTAATTTCAAAATGAAAGCCAAAGTCATCTTTTATTGGCAATTCTGCTACATGTACAAAACATATAAAAAATTTGAAATGATGATACTCTCAGGTCCCGGGTGAACAATTGTGGGGTGAGAGGAGAGGAGAGAGGGACAAGAGGAAAGGAGCTCAGTGCATCCGGGGGTGGGTCCCCCAGCAGTCTAAGCCTATGGCAGCATAACTATAACTAACTATATGCTTTATTAAAGAGGAAGGTTTTAAGCCTAGACTTAAAAGTAGAGAGGGTGTCTGCTTCCCAAATGTTAACTGGGAGCTGGTTCCATAGGAGAAGAACTTGATAGCTAAAGGCTCTACCTCCCATTCTACCTTTGGAAATTCTGCAAACCTCAAGTAAGCCTGCATTCTGAGATCGAAGTGGTCTAGTGGGATGATATGGTGCTATGAGGTCTTCTATATATGATGGAGCCTGACTCTTCAGAGCTTTATATGTAAATGTATTTACAGTAGTCCAACCTAGAGGTAACAAATGCATGGACTAGTTTTTTGGCATCACTTTGAGACAGGATGCTCCTAATTTTGGCAATATTCTGTAGGTGGAAGAAGGCTGTTCTAGAGATTTGTTTTATATGTGAGGTAAAGGAAAAATCCTGGTCAAAAATAACTCCACTGTAGGCCAGACCTATGCCATCTAGAGTAACGATATGGTTGGACATCATATTTCTGAGATTTTGGGCCCCAAATAACATGACTTCAGATTTGTCCGAGTTTGGAAGTAAATAATTGTGGGACATTCAGGCCTTTATGTCTTGTAGGCATGAAAATTCAAGATTCAAAGTGTTCATTGTCATATGCACAGACAGAAAGCATGTTTCCCTGCACAATTAAATTCTTACTTTGGCGTCCACACTAAATGTCATACAGTAAAGTAAAACAAAAAAAAGAAATAAAATACAATACAATGCACATAAAATAAAAAACCAAAATAAGAGCAATAAGGCAATAAAGGTGAGGTAGTGCAGTTCTGAATAAGGCAATAAAGTGAGGTAGTGCCGTTCTCGGTGAGGTAGTGCAGTTCTGAAAAAATTAAAGCGCAAATGCAAAATGTGATTTAATGTAATGATTCAATGAAGCTTGATTAACTGATTTTTTTCATCGGGTTCCATAGATAGATATAGCTGGGTTTAATCTCAGAATGCTCTCGATGGTGCCTCTGTAAAAGTGCACATAATGGGGGCCGGGGCTCTGGCTTTTCTTAGTTTGGAAGTGGAGAAGCTGTTTTGCCCTCTTGGCCAGTGATGTGGCCATAAAACATCTACAGCACAGTGCTGCAGTGTCTTCTCCCCCTGGTGTGACAACCCACATACTGAGTGAAGGTGGGGAGGATCTTTGAGAGGGTTCCATGATTAAAGTCACCAGAGATCATAAAGAGATCGTCGGGATGTTGGGTCTGGAGTCTGGCTGTGTCTGAGTGTATGACGTCACATGCGCAGAGGGAGGTATGAAGACGGTGGACCAATATGGCATGCGAAAACTCTAGCCATATAGTAAGGATGGAGGCCCACTGCCAACAGTTCAATGTCGAGGCAACAGACTTTCTTTCACATTAATCTGACCAGTATGACACCAATAGTTGTTGATGTACATGACCAGGCCCCCTCCTTTCCTCTTTCCTCTCTCCACCAATCCACCCAAAACTGATACATGTGTCGGGCATGTTCTTAGTTAATATCTCAGGCAGCAGAAACCAGAGGAGCAAGGAAAAGATGAGCAGGAATCCTCATGGAAGGACAAACCCTGCATGGTATGTACAAGTGGCTGGACAAGGCTGGACTGAAAAACAGCACAGGGGGACTAATCCTATCAGCACAGGAGCAGGCTCTAAATACAAGATCAATAGAAGAGGCCGGGGTCTACATGACTCCAGGTGCAAGATGTGCAAAGTTGCCCCTGAGACAATCCAGCACGTAACAGCGGAGTTCAAGATGCTAGCAGGCAGGGCATACATCGGATGCCATAATCAAGTGGCTTGCTTAGTGTGCCAAAACATCTGTGCCGAATACAGGCTGGAAGTCCCAAAGTCAAAATGGGATACACTTCCAAAGGTGGCTGAGAATGAGTGTTCTAACATCCTATGGGACTTCCAGATACAGACTGATAAACTCATAATGGCCTACCAAATTGACATAGTAGTTGTGAACAAACAGAAGAACAAGGCTTTGATGGTATGTATCAATCCCAAGCTATAGCAACATCAGGAAGAAGGAACACAAGAAGCTCAAGAAATATGAAGGCACAAGTGGTACCCATGGTAATAGGAACACTGGGGTTGTGGCCCTCATACTGGGAGAGTGGCTCCAGCAGATATTTTTTTTGTTTTTTTGGGACTAAATAAGATGTTGGCTTATGAAATTTTAAAAACAAGAATTCAACATACTTGCAGCCCTGCTAGGCGGGCTAACTCATATATGGGCACTATCACCTACCCATTCACAGGATCCAAGACGATAGCTCTGGGTTCATCCAGGTTCTCAGAAATCAGAATTTTCCGAGAGGTTCCATTAAGCCTGGTAACCTGGAAAACCACACAGTTTAATGTTGTAATAACATGTTGACAGTACCAACATGTTTATATTTATCCACAATGTGGCCTATCCACATTTTTCTACAGTTGTCAATAATATTTGTACTAGTGTGGTTGTATATAATTTCTTACGTGCTCTGATAGGTAAGACCCCATTCAGCAATTAACATATACATAACAACTGATTAAACCACTTTAAAACACTAATTATCAGTGGTTTAAAATTCTATAAATGAAAAAATGTACCAAAGTAAACAGTGCTTTCTCATAGACATCTTTCTACAATAAAAGGAACTGAAAGATAAAGTTTCAGATGTACCTCAATCCGGTCAGTGCCAGTGTCAGTCCAGTACAGGTTCCTGGCCACCCAGTCCACAGCAATACCGTCTGGGTGGTTGATCTCTGTGGTAACCAGCATCATGGCATTGCTACCATCAAGGCGGGAACGCCGGATGGCACGAACCTCATCATCTGTCCAATAGACATAACCCTCAACTGGGTCATAGTCTATAGCTATGGCATGGCGAATGTCATCAACCTGTATAAGCAGAGAAACAATGATACAAACATGAGAGTGCAATGTCATAGGACAGATATGTTTGTGTATGTATGTTGGTTTACCTGTAGAACTATGTCGGTAAAATCTGGCAAGTCAAGGGAGATTCTCCGCAGATCAGTCCGCCGAGCCAGCAGCAAAACCTGCTCTGCTCCTAAACCAGAGAAGTTTTTTTTTTTTTTTAATTTAGGTTCATTTATAATTCATGTTTAATAAAGAAAATTGCTCCTCTTCTATTGCTTTTGGTCTATCTGTCTAACAGCTAAGAAGCAAATGAATGACATAGGGTTATATTACAATAAATTGGGGCCAATTTTCAGGGTCTGGCTGCTCAGACTGCTGGGGGTTCAGCATCAGGGACACTTCGACATGTGGTCAGGAAAACTGGGGCGCGAACCTCAGACCCTATAGCCAACCACTCTACCAACTGAGCCACTGCCTCCCTTTGCCACTGAGAGGTAAGAATGGGCTCCATTGTTCTGTGTCCTGTGTTCTGCAGAAACAAGGTATTTCCTTACCACTTTAGTTGTCAAAGCAGAGGGAAACACATTTTAGTCTGGCAGTTTTCAGGGTTTCATGGCAATATTTAGGCAAGGTTGGTAAGTGAGTGACTGGGAAACTATGCAAGGAGAGATGAAATAATAAAATGATATGTTTAAGGCTACAGTGTGCAACCTAAGTTAAACTTAGCTTAAGACTCCCTCCATCTACTTTCTCTTATAAAGTTTTGCTTCACTTTTCATGACTACACACTGCACAGCCCTACAGGAAGTCTGTGTTATCAAAATAACTAAGTAACAATGCCAACACAGCTACTAATTTAAGCAGAAATCTCTGCCTACATCTGACTAAAACAGAAACAGTAAGAGTTTTTAAAATGCATACAGTTCAAGCTGTGTATGGAACCATTGCCTCTTTTATCACTGCACTTCTGCACTGCGTTTCCTCATTCAGTATGTCAATTGGCTACTATGTGTCCAATATTTACTTCAGTAGTGTTTGAAGTCAGTTATGTAAACCAATCCAATCATGAAAACTAATTTGAAGCTGTTTATATACAATGATCACTAGTTAGAAAACTACCAGCCTGTTTTTGATTGTTTATGATATTTTAGTAAACTAAGTAGACAAGGGAGAGGTGAGGGAGTTCTCAATGTACAGAGCCCTTCCTAAAACCCTGTTCAGACATGCACTGGAATTCTGGAAGTGTCAGGAGGGGGTGCATGTGTTAACGAAAATGTCAGAGTGAAACATTGCCAACATTATCTAGCCTTTATCTTTCTAGGCGCTAATGCAATGTCCATATTATGTGCATGTGTCACGGCCGTGACGCCAGTCCGTATTGCCCTGGTGATCTTCACTATAGTCCCTGCTGTGATTGCCCTCTGTCTCCTTTGCTCTCTCACAGCTGTGCTGCCTAATCGGCTCCAACTCAATTCACCTGTTGTCTCCTCTTTAGAGGAGAGGAGATTGACGGAATGTAAAAGATACAAACAACTGAACAAACGTATTAACTACTAAAGTAAAACACAGCACGAACTAAAACACAAAAACCAAGACCAAACAATCAGAGAAATCTGGAGACTAAACCTATACACCAAATTCAACAGAAGGCAAACCTCAGACCAAAAGCAACACAAAAGCACAGAGTCCAGGATTAAAGAATCCATGAAGCCAAGAAACACGAAGTCAGGTTTTTCCAAAAGTCCAGAGTCTACTGTGGGGTAATGACGATGAGGATCTGGCAGGGGAGTGAGAGGAAGGCTGAACTTAAACAGAGGAGGGAACAGGTGCAAACCATGAGGGACAAAGGTAAAGCTGGGCAAAAGAACCAGGCACAGGAAGTAGGGAGAAGGGGCCACAAAATAAAAGTCCAAAATGACAGAGAGCAGCTGATTCAGTTTTGGAGGATGTAGTTTTTGAGGCTGTTGAACTGCACAGCTTTATACAGACAGGATTTCTGTTAGTCTATCCTCACTGATGTATCAAAATGGATTAATAAAATAAAAGAAATACGAGTTTTAGGATGTAGCCTGCTACTTTTTTTTAGTTAGGTTAAACAAGCACAATTAGGTATTACAAACATTTCTTCATCAGAATGTATATTTTTAATTAATTTATTAAGGGGGTTGCAAAATGTATTTACATTTTCATTATAGTACTATAACCTTTTTTTTATATATATATATATATATATATATATATATATATATATATATATATTCTAACTACTTAATCGTTTTTGTTGCTTCTGATGAAAGAACATTTGTACTTGCTAAATATGCTAGGATCCCAACCCTATGCTCTAACAGAGCCACCAGGCCCCCGTCCTAAACATAATAATGTTGCATATTTATTCCTGCTTGTGCCAGAAGGTTTAAGGTTATGTTTGCATCCATTGCCTAAAATAACAATGTACATTTAGATAAATTACGTGCATTGTGTATCTTTTACCTTCCCGCTCTGTGTATCTCTCATTTTAGCTACCTTCACAACCACAACTAGTAAAAAGATCTGGCATCTCACAGCATTTGCACCAACCAGATTTGATACCAAGACTTGTTTTATTGTTCTATTTTTTCTATTGTTACCTAAATGACTGAGGCAAGGGGGGGATAAATGACAGGACAGAATGAAAGTGAAGGAGGGAAAAGATCTGTGATTCTACTCTTCTGTTTTACTTTACTTCAATCTGAGACACTTGAAGACCCCTGACACACACGCTCTACTGCCGGCACAATAACAAATGCCTTCAATTTAACCAGCCAAGCAAAACAAATTAGAAGACACCAAGAAAAACAAACCCGCACATGCGTCCACACACACACACATACACACACACACACACACACACACACACACACACACACAGAGCATTGTTGTTGATTTTATTATCAACAGTGGTTAAGTAATTGGTTGGTATGCTTCAATCAAATTTAATAAATTCACAACACAGTCTAACAGACAGATGCAGGCTAATACAGTGTTGTGTTTTTGCAGAATATAGCTCTTTTGTTTTAGAATCGTGGAAATCAACGTGGTGGCTGGTCAGTTGGTGTCCAACTCAGCTGTCAGTGAGGTAAAAAAAATTTTTTCTCCGAACTGATACATTTTACTGCATCACTTAAGACACCCAAAGATATTAATGGAGGTCAGCAACAGCAAAATCTAAGGTTTACAATATTATAGTAATATTTTTATTTTTATTTTTTTTGGTCCTTTCGGCTTATTCTGTGAGTTCAGGGTCCCCACAGCGGATCATTTTCCGCATGTTGATTTGGCACAGTTTTTAAGCGGATGCCCTTCTTGACGCAACCCTCCCCAATTTCTACCAACCCTGGACCGGCACTGCACAGCTAGGCATGGGAAATGGCTCTTGGTGGTGGAGTGTCTTGCCCAGACACTTCAACATATAGACATGGGTCCATGGATGTCTTTACAGTCTTTATAGTTTATATTTATATTATAGTTATATTATATTTGATATATTTTTAAAACTCAATTTCTATTCAATTTCAGGGTTTACATTAGCAGACTCTTCTGGACTTTCTTCAGTAACAGAAGAAACCGTAACCCCTCCATCTAATAAATTCATATCAGCAGGAGTTAGAGGACACGATATGAATGAGTCTGTGTTCATTCCCTTTGGGTGTACCTTGATAGGAATGGAATTAATGTTGGTTGCAATGGAAGCCATGCAGTGAGCATGGTAAGGAATCTATGCATGCTGATCAGGCTTCCTAAACTGGTCCTAGGATCGTGTTGGGAAAGAAGCCAAACCTAGTGAGGGACGTTGAGCGGTACATACTAAGCAAACGCTGGTGGCCCTGACATTACTAAGGGCAGAACGGGAAATCGTCAAACAAATACAAGGAACAGTACGAGATTCTCTGGTATAAGACAAGATTACAAAGTAAATCACCGTCATTTCTGCAGGCTTGTTTTTGAGTCATTCTGCCTCCTGCTCGAAGTGCCCATCACCACTGTTTGCCCAATTGAATGGAGTATTTCTTCACAAGTGAGAACGCATCTCACGTGGGCTTTCACCCGATGATGGCTACATGTCTGAACGGGAAGCTCCAGACAATGTCAGGACTTGATCCTCCTGACATTCTCTAGAGTTCTTGTCTGAAACAGGTTCTAGATATAGTTGGGCTTACCTCCTCTCATAGCACTGTCTCTGGAACTCCTAGAGAGAGTTTGGACTCATTTGTTTTGTTTTTCCCCCTCTGGAGTTACCCAGATTGAGTTGCCAGCTGAGAAGGTACCATGGGGACTCCATAGTTCTGCTGGTGGACAAAGATTGAGTAAGCTGGAGGGGAGGGATCGAGAGTAAAGGCCTCTATATCTCTAGATCTAAACCTGAGCGGTACTTAGTTATTGGGGCCCCTGTCCATAACATCTTTTAACTCCTACCTCCAGAAGAATTTGTACCATGTTTAAATCCTCCATTGCAGAAGTGGAGTTGTGGTCGACAGGTTGTGGCACCAACCTCAAGACCCACTGGTGGATGCCAGTAGTAAAGGAGCCCACCAAGCAAGCCTTTTTGGGAATGGTTGGTCCAGCAGTCTCCCAAGCAGATGTTTATTTTAAGACTGGAATAGCAATGGCTCAGGTGGTTGCAGCTGTAAAAACTCGGGTGTAGATCATCTTTCTGGAAAACTCCCAGATGTATCGAAGGTTGGGTTTTTAAGAGAAGTAGGCGATTTGGTGTCAAAGCCTCCAAGTCATTTGGATGGTGTAGTTATTGGCCGACTATTTGTAATGACTTCCACCTCGCAGAGTAAAGTATGCAGACCCTCTTCATCCAAATGTTGATTTTTCACTGTAGCTCTGAGTACCTTTCTAATGGATCATCCGTCCCTTCTCCATAATGAGAATAGATGGAGGATTAAACATCCACCTGATGCCACGCTGAGTCAACGTATTATCTATTTTGGACGTGTTCCATTCTTCTAGAAACCTTTGGAGCTCTCGCACAGTACCAACGAAGTTTGTTGCATTATCTGAGCGTATTTTTGACATGACCTCTTCTTGCAATAAAGCGTCTAAGTGCATTAATGAATGAATCCGTGTCCAATGATGCTGCCACCTCCATGTGAACAGCTTGGGTAGCCATACATGTGAATATGACACCTTACCTTTTTGCAGTTGTTCTTCCCAGTTTAATATTAAAAGGACAAAGCAATCGCCACCTTCTCTAATAAATGGTGGTTCATCAGGTAAGACATAATCTTCGATTACATGGAGCAACATGGAGGTGCGACACCTGGATAGAATCTTTCTGTTTGCTGAGATTGCATTTGGTATCCAGTATCTTTGACGCAAAGTAGACACGACATGGTTGCTACCACCATGGCCTACCGTTCATGGATGTAAGATGTAAGCTGAGATACCCGATGATCTTTAGCCAGAATAGCAGGGTGTCTGGATTCCTCAGGCATGGCAGCTCGGCTGAGTCGTCCGCCTACACGAAGAATTCCATCCTGAAACATTGGATTAAGTCTATGTTTATGAGCCAATCAAGGGTCCACAGTTTAGTTATTTGTTTTATGTAATGTACGGCGTCTGTGTGTAATGTAATTGTTTTATGTAATGTGTCTGTGTACTGATGATGTCATTAGTGACACCATATAGCTTTGATAGTTTGCCTTTGATGGTTTGCCTTTGTATTTTACCTTTAAGTTTGTTAACCAGTGGTCAAGGAAACAATGCAATGCTAAGGGTTTGTTAAAGAGAGATGCATGTTCACCTCAGCTACTGAAGGGTGCAGACTTCACACAGTAACTAGAGCAGAGGAACTTTGACTACAAGAAAGGTGTGGACCGCAACAAGATAGAAGAAAAAGGTTCTGTGTGTAGCTGTAGAGGCACACGGTTTCTTACAGAGTTCTGCGAGTCCTGTGAGTTATGTTAATGGTCTGTGAATTCAGACATACTTTGAGAAACTTGTTTGATGAAACAGCTAGTGAGTGTGCTTGTAAGATCACCTCTACAGTATGTATATGGCTGCTCGGTCTCACTGGTTCCTTTCTTAGCAGAGCTGAAATTTCATCCGCAAAACTCTTCCGCTGGCAGTGATGAATTGTTTCAACCTTTGCTTCCTTGAGCTCATCCACAGTTAGGTTCTTTCTTGTTTTCTAGTGCAACATTTTTCTTTTAACCTGGACGATATTTTCTAACAGCTCCCTTTTCCTTCTGGATGATATTAGAAGCATATCTTTCAACCTCAGAAGCCACACTACAGCCCGCTTTAAGTGTTTCCATGATAAGTAGTACTCTATCAACCTTTGCATTATATCAGTGCTTTCTTCGACTGCGAGAACATTCACTGTGACATTTCTTTTTACCTCAGGATACAGATCCTACATCTCTTGTAAGTCTGGATTCCTTGGCCACTCATCAACTGCCTGTGTAAGGAAGTTAAGTCCAGATCCACAGCTTATTTCGCAGAAAGGCTTTCACATTTTGTCCCCTTGATGCACCATCTGCCGGATTAAGTTGAGAGTTTACAAAGCGCCATTGTGAAACTGTTAACACCCTATTAGCTACAAATGTGCAAACCGTGATGTCTCCTTGTTGATGTACTTTGTGTACTGGACTGACAGTACAGCGGTGCTAGAGTCCTCCAGTGGAAGTTCCAACGTTCTGCTAAGGTTGCTGCAGTAAGCTCCAAACGAGGGATAGTTATGGGCTTTAGGGGAATAACTCTTGCCTTTCTCAACACAAAGGCTGGACTAAAGTCTGTTACTGTTCCATAGCAATGCTTGTTACCGTCTGCAAAATGATGCAGCAAGCAGACACAGTCTGACCAAAGCCTTTTGGTTTGCAAATTCTCAATAAAAAAGTCATTTGGCTGCTCTAGACTTCACACCCAATGGGACCACATCTGGGCAAGATGTTCACACACCATCTCATCCCATTCCAATCTCAAGCTACAAAGCTCCTGCATTATTTTCCTAGCATATAAATGCACAGGTGCAAGCATTCCCAATGGATCATACACTGAGCTCAGCATGGATAAAATCCCTGTTATGGTAGGGGGCTTACTTTGAATAACGACCCTGAACTTGAATTGATCTGACTGAAGGCACCATTGCATGCCCCTTGACCCCCCTCAGGACAGTCATACTGAAACTGTTGATTCCACAGGTCTTCCAGCTTGGCAACAGATATGATTTGACACAAATTGCTGCTCCCGTTCTGCCTTAAGCCTTTGCTTGCTGCTCTAGAATGTGTCTTTGCCTTAATGCTTCCGCCTTCGTTAATAGATTAGCTCTTTCTAGTTCGACCTCAAGGCCTGCCTTTGAAGCTGAAGACGCTACTTTTGGACTTCCTAGATCTCCTTGAGAACACATCACAGACACACTGTCCTCAGAACCTACACTTTCATTTGCCTTATGCACCTCAAAATGTTGATTTGCCTCATTTATCCAACGAGCAGCATCATCACCAAGCTTTCTAAGTGAATTTACCCTCGGCTCGAAACAGCCTTGCTGATCGGTATTTATTTCCTCTTCGAGCTTAAGCTTATGGAATGATTTTTTTGATTGAGGTATTTATTTCACAAAACTCACCAAACTGTTGGTTGAACTCTATCAACAGTTTGGTTTCCATCAGCTCCACGCCAGTCTTCATCCATTAAATAGTGCATCACGCCCTTTCATTTCGCCAGCCGGTCCCACTTGGCCTTTCTTGCGTCTATCAGACTTTGCAAAGAATTCTCCATAGCCTTGAGACTTGGCTTTCCCTGTCGTTTCTTCAAGCTATCTGGATCAACTTCTCCTTCCATTATTCGCTGAGTAGTGTTTAGCCCGTGTAGAGGTTTCCTACTAATGTAGAGGCGATCTTACTCGTATCTGACGTTCCAGCAAATAATTCACTCCGGAGATCATTATATGACGAACATTGAACATTTAATGTATTTGCTTCTCAACTTAACCGATGACCAAGTTGTACAAAAGTCCGTCCCATTGTCTCTGCTCCTCGTGCGGTAAGCGTATTGCGTCACTCCCTGTTTCTACCCACTCTTGGGTTTCTACCCACTCTTGGGTTTCTACCGAAGGACTGTTTACTGATTAATTGTAGCTGTTATTTTAACTTAAATGAGTGATTTCTTCACACAAGAATTAATACTTAGTCGTGACATACGCTTGTATTATACAAGCACCTGCTTTTGCAAAACGTAACCAGCTAAAGTTTACAAATTCCAGATTTCACTTATATTAGCTTCGTTAGCTTAGCAGTTATCCATTAGCAATGGCTTCTCTGTCTCCCTCTGTCTCTCCTCTCACTTGCTCAGTGTGTCTCATGTTCAGTTTTTCCTCTGCCTCCTTTAGTGATAATGGTATATGTAATAAGTGTAAGGTTTTTGCAGCTTTGGAGGCGAGGCTCACGGAATTGGAAGGACGGCTCTGCACCATGGAAAAAAACTCAGCTAGTCAGGCCCCGGTAGCTGGTGCGGGTCGACTTAGCGTAGCCCCTGCTAGCTGTCCCCTGGCAGTTCCCGAGCAGCCGGGAAGCCAGTCCGGCTGGGTGACGGTTCGTAAGAGATCTAATGCTAAACAGACGCCCGAGGTTCACCACCAGTCGGTTCAGGTTTCTAATCAATTTTCCCCACTCAGCGACACACCCGCTGAGAAACCAACTCTGGTAATTGGCAGCTCCATAGTCAGAAATGTGAAGTTAGAGACTCCAGCGGCCGTAGTCAAATGTCTTCCTGGGGCCAGAGCGGGCGACGTTGAATCATATTTGAAACTCCTGGCTAAGGATAAACGTAAATACAGTAATATTATTATTCACGTGGGAGTTAATGACGCCCGATTACGCAAATCGGAGGTCACTGAAATTAATGTTGAATCGGTGTGTAACTTTGCAAAAACAATGTCGGACTTTTGGACCCCTGCCAAATCTGACCAGTGACGCCACCCGCATGTCGTCATTCAACCGCTGGCTGTCTAGGTGGTGTCCAGCAAACGATGTGGGCTACATATTCAATTGGAAACGTTTTTGGGGAAAACCTAGGCTGATTAGGAGAGATCCATCCTACTTTAGATGGTGCAGCTTTCTTATCCAGAAATATGGCTGGTTTTATTAGACAACCAAAACAATGACAATCCAGAGTTGAGCCTAGGATGCAGAGATCCAGTCCTACACGCCTCTCTGCAGTATCCTTACAACCGTCACCCCCACACAACTCCCACATACCTATAGAGACTGTGTCTGTTCAGCGACCAACTAAATTACATAAACTAAATATGACAACAAGAGGAGTTAATCATAATAACCTAATAAAAGTTAAGACTACTCCTCTTACAGAACAAAACCCCAAAACTATTAAATGTGGATTATTAAATATCAGATCTCTCTCTTCTAAATCTCTGTTAGTAAATGACTTAATAAGTGATCATCAATTCGATTTATTTTGTCTCACTGAAACTTGGTTGCAGCAGGAAGAATATGTCAGTTTAAATGAGTCAACCCCCCCAAGTCATATTAATTATCATGTTCCTAGAAGCACAGGCCGAGGTGGAGGAGTTGCAGCAATCTTCCATTCTAGCTTATCAATAATTCCTAGACCTAAACATAGTTATAAGTCATTTGAAAGCCTTTCACACCCAAACTGGAAAACTCAAAAACCACTATTATTTGTTATCGTGTACCGTCCTCCAGTCCCTTACTCAGAGTTTTTGATTGAATTTTCTGATTTTCTATCTGATTTAGTGCTTAGTACAGATAAAGTCATTATAGTGGGTGACTTTAACATCCATGTAGATGCTGACAGTAACTGCCTGAGCACTGCGTTTAATTCATTATTAGATTCAATTGGTTTTTCCCAAAATGTAAATAAACCCACTCACTGTTTTAGTCACACGTTAGACCTTGTCCTTACTGATGGAATTGAAGCGAATAATTTAACTATATTTCCTCACAACTCTCTTCTGTCTGACCATTTTTTAATAACATTTGAATTTACAATAACGGACTATATAGCAGTTGGGGAAAAATTCCACTATAGCAGATGCTTAAGTGAAAAAGCTGTCAACAAATTCAAAGAAATTATTTCTTCATCATTTGCTTCACCATATGTTCATACAATGGAAAGTAGCCACCTAAATGTTACTCCTGCACGAGTAGATTATCTTGTTGACAATTCTGCAGCCTCACTACGTACAATACTCGATAGTGTTGCCCCTCTGAAAAAGAAGGCAGTAAACCAGAAGACACGATCTCCATCCTATAGTTCACAAACACGCAACCTAAAACAGGCAACACGAAAGTTGGAAAAGGAAGTGGCGTTCCAGAAATTTAGAGGAATCTCAGCCTGGAAAAATAGTTTAAAAATGTACAAAAAAGCTCTCAGTGATGCCAGAACAGCATATTATTCATCATTAATAGAAGAAAACAAGAACAACCCCCGGTTTTTGTTCAGCACAGTAGCCAGGCTGACTAAGAGCCATAGTTCTGTTGAGCCTACTATTCCCTTAACTTTGAGCAGCAATGACTTCATGATCTTCTTTATGAATAAAATTGTAGCTATTAGAGAAAGAATTCACCAGATCCTCCCCCCAAAAATTACAGATAGATCTTCACGTACAGCAGTGCTAGAGTCATCGATAAGGCCCCACTCCCTGTTAGACTGCTTTTTACCCATAGATCTCTCGGAGCTAACTTCAATTATTCCCTTATCTAAACCAACAACCTGTCTGCTAGACCCTATTCCAACTAAGCTGCTCAAGGAAGCTTTACCCTTAATAGATACGTTCATATTAGACATCATCAATCTATCTTTAGAAACAGGCTATGTACCACAGGCGTATAAGCTTTAATTAAACCAATACTTAAAAAACCCTGTCTTGACCCATGTGTTTTAGCCAATTACAGACCAATATCTAATCTCCCCTTTATTTCTAAAATAATTGAAAAAGTAGTCGCAAAACAATTATGTGATCACCTTCATAGGAATAATTTGTATGAAGAGTTTCAGTCAGGATTTAGAGTTCATCATAGTACAGAAACAGCACTGGTAAAAGTCACCAACGATCTTCTCATGGCCTCAGATAATGGACTCATCTCTATACTTGTTCTGTTAGATCTTAGTGCTGCATTCGATACCATTGATCACAACATTTAATTACAGAGACTGGAACATGAAATTGGGATTAAAGGAACTGCACTAGGTTGATTTAAATCTTATCTATCTGACTTCAATTTGTTCATGTTAATGATGAATCCTCCATGCACACAAAGGTTAACTATGGAGTTCCACAAGGCTCTGTGTTAGGACCAATAATTTTTACTTTATATATGTCTCCTTTAGGCAACATTATTAGAAAACACTGTAAAATTTTCCATTGCTATGCTGATGATACCCAGCTATATTTATCTATGGAACCAGATGAAAATAATCAGTTAATAAAACTTCACGCATGCCTACAAGACATAAAGGCTTGGATGTCCCACAATTTTTTACTTTTAAACTCAGACAAAAATGAAGTCATAGTATTTGGGCCCAAAAATCTCAGAGATATGATGTCCAACCATATTACTCTAGATGGCATAAGTCTGGCCTCCAGTACTACTGCAAGGAACCTTGGAGTTATTTTTGATCAGGATTTGTCCTTTAACTCACATATAAAACAAATCTCTAGAACAGCCTTCTTCCACCTACGGAATATTGCCAAAATTAGGAGCATCCTGTCTCAAAGTGATGCCAAAAAACTGGTCCATGCATTTGTTACCTCTAGGTTGGACTACTGTAATTCCCTACTTTCAGGATGCCCCAGTAACTCCCTAAAGAGCCTGCAATGAATCCAAAATGCTGCAGCAAGAGTGCTGACTGGAACTAGCAAGACAGATCATATTTCACCTTCACTAGCTTCTCTCCATTGGCTTCCCATTAAATTTAGAATAGAATTTAAAACCCTGCTTCTTACATATAAAGCTCTGAATGGTCAGGCTCCATCATATATAGAAGACCTCATAGCACCATATCATCCCAGTAGACCACTTCGCTCTCAGAATGCAGGCCTACTTGTGGTTCCCAGAATTTCCAAAGGTAGAAAGGGAGGTAGAGCCTTTAGTTATCAAGCTCCTCTCTTGTGGAACCAGCTCCCAGTTCAGATTCGGGAAGCAGACACCCTCTCTACTTTTAAGTCTAGGCTTAAAACCTTCCTTTTTAATAAAGCATATAGTTAGTTATAGTTATGCTGCCATAGGCTTAGACTGCTGGGGGACCCACCCCCCAATGCACTGAGCTCCTTTCCTCCTCTTGACCATCTCTCCTCTCATCCCCCAATTGTCACCACTGTATGTCATTAACTCTGTGTGTTCCATTCCGTAGTTGTCTTTGTCCTCCTCTGTCCCCCTCTCTCTGTCCCTTTCTGCAGGTGTCCCCCGGCTTTGAAGCTGTGTGTCTTCCAGCGTGAAGCTACTGGTCCTACCAATCTGCCCGATGTTTTGTTGTTGCTTTTGTTGCTCTGTTCTTTTCTCTCTCCCCTTTCCACTCACCCCAACCAGTCGAGGCAGATGGCTGTCCACCCTGAGCCTGGTTCTGCTGGAGGTTTCTTCCGTTAAAGGGAGTTTTTCCTCTCCACTGTTGCCTATGGCTTGCTCCAGGGGTAATTGTTGGGTTGTCTTTATACATCTTTATAATCTTGACTGAATTCTGTAAAGTGCCCTGAGATGACTTTGTTGTGAATTGGCGCTATATAAATAAAGTTGAATTTGAATTTACATCGATTGTACATACAAGGTTCTCAAAGTATGGCTGAATTCGCAGAACTTGGTAAGAAACAGCTACACACAGAACCTTCCTCTTCTACCTTGTTGCAGTCCACACTTCCTTGCAGTCAGTTCCTCTGCTACAGTTACCATGTCACGTCTGCTCCCTTCAATAGCTGAGCTGAACAGCATTTCTTGTAACAAACCCTTTGCATTGCATTTTTCCCTTAAACACTGGCCAACAAGGTTAAAGGTAAACTACAAAGGCAACATAAAAGCTATATGGTTTCACTAATGACATCAGTAAACAAACAACACAACACACAATGCAGTACAGTTCACAATACACAACACATACTACATAAAATAAAATAAAAACTGAGAATACCCTTGGTTGTCTCATACATCGGGTGTGGGAAGAGTTCAGAGAGCCTATGGAGAAGGCCTTTTAAATGGCCTCAATTAGGTTCAGGCAAACCATCAAACACCTCAAAAAGGAAAAACGGCTTATCCTAGGCTGTACTCAGCAGAGGAGGAGAATTGCTAACCCGGCCAGAGAATATCAGCAGATGGTGGAATACTTGCAAAGTGCGACCATGGCACATGAAGCAGAGCAGTTGTCCACCAATCCCAGGGTTGTTGGTTCAATCCCAAGCTCCTCCGATCACATGTCCCAGTGTCCTTGAGCAATACACTGAAACCCAACTTAGTTGCTCCCAGTGAGTGTAGGCCAGCTGCATAGCTGAACTGGCAAACTTGGATGGTGGTTCCCATATTTTAAAAAAGTGGACCAGAGGGTGTGCTCTAATTCTTAGGGTACGGCACTACTTAGTCTCCTTGGAAAACCCTTTGCCACGGTACTGAAAAGGCTTTGACCAATTGTCAAACTTCAGATCCAGAAGGAAAATTGGCTGTGGCTCTGGCAACACTGTTGGAGGCATTGTAGGATTATTTTCATTCAGCCCGCACGTGTTTTGTGGACTAGTCAAGGCTTATAACCGTGCTCCAAGGGGGGTTCTTGATAAAAAAGTTAAACAAACGGGTGTGGGTGGGTTTTTGTAAAATTTATTTTGGCGTTTTGTTCTTTTGGCAAAATCACCAGTATAAACCAAGGCTAAACAATGCAGGAAAATAACTTTATTGCGATATTTAGAGCAATATTGCGATCGTATATTAACATGCAATTTAGCTATATACCTTATTTCTTAGAGTAAATCTGGCCACTTGACAGTGGTAAATAATTTCAGTGGCTTGTATCTGCGATCTTTCAGTCATTACCCAGAGCTCATGACTATAGGTGAGGGTGGAAATGTAGACTGTTGATGTTGGCTTCCATCAAGGTTGTGGCTTTCAAAAATCCTGTTTGTGATTTCATAGACAGTCAGGGGGAGGAGAGTCTCTTGTCTGTGGACCTCCAGAATCACTTTTCTGCTTCTCGCAGATGATGTGGTTCTGTTGGATTCTTCAGACTGTGACCTTCACCATGCAATGGGATGGTCTGCAGCAAAGTGAGAAGTGTGAGTCACCACCTCCAAGTCTGAGGCAATGGTTCTTACCTCCTTCAGGTTGGGAATGAGTTACTGCCCCAAGTAAAGGACTTCCAAGTATCTTGGGGTCTTGTTTGCAAGTGAGGGTAAAATGAATCATGAGATTAGACTCATTTACATATGAACTCCAATAAATGTCTGGCAAAATCAGCTCTGGGTATTAACCAGATTTGCATTTCACACATGTTAACACACAGCGGGAAATCATTATAGTCAGAAGTGTCCTCACAGGAGAAAATCTGCTTGATTTGAGTGAGCGATCAGCACGTACAGGAGACACAACAGGTAAGAAAAATTGAAAATGAAGGAAACAGAAAAAAACAACAGAAATAAATAAATACAAAATTTACTTGACTGCTGCAGCTACTATCATCATATCTATTATCTTATCAGTTATCAACACACCCATACACTCGCTTTAAATCCTCCTAACAATTTGGGACAGAGGAGCATATCTTACGCATGTCCTTACACACATAATATGGACTTTGTATTAGGGGGTTCACAGGAGAAAATCTGAGATCATCTGAGGAGCATCTCACTTGGTCATTTGTGTTATCACATACAAATATCACTGGATAAAGTCGGGAATTTCTGGATTCCAGTGCAAGTGTGAAAGTGGCAGATGGGAGCAGGATCAGCAGTAATATCGACAAACCCTTTTGGTGAAGAGGAAACTAAGCGGCAAGGCATTCAATTATCCAGTCAGTCTACTTTTCAACCCTCACATATAGTCATGAGCTCTGGGTAATGACTGAAATAGTAAGATTGCATATGCAAGCCACTGAAATGATTTATCACTGTGAGGTGACCAGATTTAGTCTAGGAGATAGGGTATGTGGCTAAATTGCATGTTAATATGCGATCACAATATTGCTCTAAATATCGCGATAAAGTTATTTTCCTACACTGTTAAGCCTTGGTTTATACAGGTGATTTTGCCCACAAAAGACAGTTAACGTGTTTTTTTTCTGCTAAATATTAGTTTGAATGCATCATAAATTGAAAGACTCAGCAAAATTCTCTTGCCTCTTTCTAACTTTCAAAAGAACAAAACTGTGGTAACATCTGCTCCAATAAGTACATTATAACATAAATTGTTATGTGTTTTTGCGTCTTACATATAGATCCTGTTTGAATTACCAGGCTTGATAAGCACAGGCTGAACATCAACTACATGACAGGATTATTCCTCAGTAGTGGCAGTAAACAACACATGGGCCAACCAATAACTGAACTTTGTTAAGATTTTAACAAGATATTTAGAGCTACCATTTAATGTGCTCAACAGCAGGGCTATGGTGACACCCCTCCACAGAGATACACAACAGACAGCGTCTTGTAGTATAGCTGTTATCCCATACACAGTATAATAATGATTTTCTCAAAGGGTCATAAGTGTTTTCAAATTAATGCAAATCTCCACCAAATTAACTATTTTTCCAGCAGTGGCAAGTCTGACAGCAGCTTTGAACATGTAGTTGTTGCACAGGTAGAAGGCAAGATAAATACCTGTTTAAACATAATAGCTATAGCAATTTAAACTTAACTTTGTTGACTTAATATGGCTAATTAGTTCTGACTACAAGCTCTATTGTGTAAAGCCGTGGCGTCAAAATAAAGCTGCTGTGGAGCAGTGTAAAAATAATCCAAACCTGGTTTGCATGTCTTTCCATCAGCTTTGAGCTGGACCCCAGTGGGACAGGCACAGCTGTAGAAAGGCTGGACTGGAGAAAGTAAGCAGAGATGGCTACAGCCTCCATTATCTTCACTGCAGGGAGTCTGGACTGCAAAAAAAAAGACAAGACAGACAAGTGAGGAAAAATTATAATTAGCCATCTAAAATATAGTTTTTTCTTTGGTATCATTATAAAGATATGATTAAAAGGTTTATATAATGTAAGGGGTTACAGAAACATTCAGTGAGCTTAAATAATTTAATTCTTAAATATATTGTAGGTTGCTTCAAAATGACGTGTTATAAAAAATAATCATAACAGGTCAATGAGAACATCCACCCAACTAAGTTTGTAGAATTCAATGGTTTACTGTGTACTCTGTCATTACACATAAAATATTCCACTTACTGTAAGGCTGTCGATAGGGCTCCAGAACCTGGATATCCATAGGAGAGTAAATCCCACTGAGAATCTCTCTGGCTTTGTCTCCTCTGTGTTTGTTGCAGGCGTGTATAGAGCGGGTCTGCCAGTCAGTCCAATACAATGTCTCCTTAGACAGTGTTAGGGCAAATGGATGGGTGAGGGTGCCCTCCACCACTGTTTCACTGCGTGCATGACAAAATAAAAGCTTCTTTGGAGAGATATCTTTATATATTATTCTACTACAATTCTATTGCAATTTGCATGTATTTGATGCAAACCTATTAAATATAAAGCATTTGGTAAGTAAAACTGGAGGAAAGGTCAGGAATCCATTGGAAATGTTCCATGAATATCTAGATCACATTCCACAGCAATGTGATCAGTAGTTATACCTCTAGAACACATTAATGTCTTCTTCACAGTTCATTAAAACAATACATTTTGAAGTAAGTTATTCAGAGTCATTAACTATGTTCCCTTATTTCATTAGGGCTACAAAAAAGCATGATGGCCAGAGAAGTGTGTGCACACATATGTGCTTGAGTAGGTGTGGCTAATTCTTTAGAACTTTAGAATTGTTTACAGTAACAGGATCAAATAAGGCTTGGATTTAGAATACCAACACACCCCAAGCTGGCTTTCAGCAATCATCATTTTTAGTCGCGCGTGAGTGTGTGTGTATATGTGTGTGTAAAAGCAGATGTGCTATGTCTGTACAAAGGTGATCCATATTAGATCTAAGTAAAAGTAAGTAATAAGATCTAAGCCAAATTCTTAGGACGTCTCTTTATTTAGGAAAACAGGTTCCCCTAATCCCATACTTAGAGTTCAAAAACCAGCTTACTCGTTTAAATGACAAATGATTAAGCTTTTCCAAGAAAGTCAGTGTTTGGGAAACAGAACGGACTCATTTTAATTTTTCACTTGCCCGATTGGGCAACTAAATCACGCATTCTACTTGCCCAGTCATAGAATTTACCTGTCCTGGGGCAAGCAGAAAAGCATTATTGAGAGTCCTGGTCTTATATAAGCTGTAAATCTGTGTTGTTGGTTATGAAAAAAGTATTATATTATTATTATTATTATTAAAAATTTTGTTCAGGATTCAGGCTAAGGGGAGAAAGTCAGATCCTTTATTCCTTTTTATATTGGGAGTGTTGTTATTGGATCTGTATTTGATATGATTTAATAAAGGGAGCTTTGTGAGGTGATCCTATTTATGGTTATTGCGGTCCTGGGTGAGTTGTATATGTATTTTGTAAAAAGCTATTTCTACAAGATCTGGTCAAAAACAATACACACCTTCATAACCTGCATATCTCTGACTAAATCTATAGACCTTATGACTGATTCTGCACTCTGGACTAACAGGCTGATTTTCTTCTTGGGACAATGAACATTTTATACTCAGTACATTTGCGATTGGTATAGTTTTAGACTTAGACTAAAAATTTTACTTGTTCATTATGTGGAAATAGTCAATAACTGAAACTAAAAGAAAGTAAATATGGTTTGTATTTTGGTGAACCAACAACAGTTTCTGTATGGCAACATTGTGAATTTAATTTTATAACAAGACATGGAGAAAATAATGGATCATGAATGGATAAAGCGAGATAATATGATTTGAAGACACAATTCTAATAGACTGAAGGAGAGAAGAAAATGAGCTGTATGAGAGAGATGCATGGGAGTGTGTTTGGAGCTGTGTGTGTTTTGATTGAGGCCTCCATACCACAGTTTTGTTTTTGTTGGACAAATCTCTCATGCTCTTTCACTCTATATTTTCTTTCATTCAATCTGTACAGGTGTTTTTGTCTTCTGCTCCTCCCATTCTGTTGCAAAACAGGTGAACATATTGTCAAACTAAAATAATTTTCCTGATGAAACGCTAAATATTTTACCAGGAGATCGTTAAAGGTTTAACAGTTATAGGTACTATAATATAAATAAGTGTATTAAAATTCAGAAGGACAAGATGAAAAACAAGGTGAAATATGGTATAATTTGACCACTATCACTGAGACCTGGGTTTTAATATCTGGCAATAGAAGCCAGATATTGTTAATGCAAAAATCAAGGTCTGTGCTTGTGCATGGCTCTTCATGCAAGAAGATATTTTGTATCTTAACGCAACACCATAAAATGATAATCTTTACCTCCCTTACGACGTGGGTGATTTCTGGTTATGGACTCTTCCTAGAATCTGACACACAGCAAACTTCTCTTCCTCGACCCCAAACATATGTCTCATCCACCCACTGAGCTTTCAGCACTCACATCATGCTCTAGTTTTGAAAATTATGTTTTTCAATTTACAATTGTTCTTGTTCTCAAAGTGCCATCTACATTTGTTCCGCCACTATGGTCGTCAGACATCATCACTGGCAAAAAAGCCACTTTTCTGCTGTGAACAGATGCTAAAAAGTTAAAAAGTCAAATAACCTATAGCTCCCATACTGTTATCTTTTCACTGTTTATATTTCAGCAAATCTCTGTTCCAAAACTCTTCATGTCTAGCTTTAAAGGAAGAAACGCAGAATTATTGCTTCTTGTAATAAAGTTATTTGCACGCAAATGCTGCATCCGGCCTTAATGGGATAAATGCCTCTTCCTTACATACAAAGCCTTTAAGATCAAGCTCTATCATATCTTAAAGACCTTAAAGGACCGTATTATCCCAATCCAAACAACTACTCTGAGAATGCAGGTCTATTAATGGTTCCTAGAATTTCCAAAAGTAGAATTGGATGCTTCAGGTATGAAGCACCTCTTTAGCTCCCAGTTCAGATGTGGCTGACACCCGCTCTACTTTCAAGACTAGGCTTAAAACTTTACTTTTTGATAAAAAGCTTATTTTTAGAGCTGCCTCAGGTGATTTTGAACCAGTGCTTAGTTAAGCTAGTATAGACTTACACTGCTTACCACCCCCTCAATGCTCTGAGCTTTGCTCCTGCCCTCCCCTCCCATATTCTCCCCTCCTCTCCTTTCATCATGGCATGACATTATCTTTAGCCTGTTTCACATATGACCTCCAGACAATGTTAAGAAAATCAGCCTCTGACACTGTCCGGAGTAGCAATTCACACACGTAAAACACAATGAGGGATGGTCCAAGTAAGAGCTGTCTTCACGTGTGAAACTTTATTTGCTTGATTTCAGTGCTCAATCAGCGAGCACACAAGGCACAACATGATAGAAAACTTAGGCTGTGGTAAAGTATTTTGTTTACAGCACATCAGAGCTGATCAACACGCCATCTCACTTGCTTTTGATCTCCCGACGATTTGGGACAGAGCAGCGCGTTACACACAAGCTCACGCATATAATACATGAGCACGAAGGATAAAGTTTGGATAATGCTTGAAGTGTCTCAATTGCATTTACACATACAATCTCAGAATGCAAATGACGGTGCATGACTGAAAGGGGCTTTAGAGTTTTCTTTTTCCCATAGTTGTGCTTCTTCCTATTTTCTCCCTCTTGCTACCTTTCTGCAGGTATTACCTACTGCTGGCCTTCCCAACCTGCCAAGTGTTTTCTTTGTTACTTCTTTTTGTTATTTTCACTCTCCACCTTTCACTTACCCCAATGGGCAAATATCTGCCCACCCAGAGCCTTGTTCTGTCTGATGTTTCTTCCATTACAGGGAGTTTTTCCCCTCCTTCACCTAGAGCTTGCTCAAAAGGGAGTTTTGGAGTTTTCTCTATAAATCCGTGTAGCATTGCCTTGAGATGATTTTGTTGTAAAGTGGCACAATAAAAATAAGGTTGATTAAAGAATGTCTAGAAAAGACTGGGGTACATTGCATGTGTGAAAGCAGCTCCTGAAACTAAATTCATTCCCGTACTCAAAGGTCCATACCGTGCCGATCCATCCAGATTAGCCCTGTGAATGAAGCTGAGTTTAGCATCTGCCCAGTACAACTTCTGCTCTGCTAGGTCAATGGTCAAACCGTTGGGCCAGTATATGTCCACATCCACTATCACCTTCCTTTGGGAGAGAGAGCCAGACAAATTGAAGAGACCTAATTAACCAGTATTTGGTTTTATAATTAAGGTATATAATTTGTTTGGTATATTTGATTTTTTTTACACATTGAAGTACATCTAGCTACAATTGGGATACTGTATATTTAGGGTTATATACAGTAGTTACGCTACCTGTTGCTGCCATCCATGCCAGCATGCTCTATCCTGGGCTCCTCTCCCCAGTCTGTCCAGTACATGTAGCTAGAGAAAAAAAAAAGAGAGGATATATAATTTAAACAAAGACAGGGCTTTTTGCAACGTAGAAGTTAGACTGACTTTACTGTAACAGTTATTTTTCAAACACACCACAGAACACGGTGGAAAAGAGTGTAGCTCAATACCGAGTAAGTGATTCTATGATTAGCTCCTTACTGTCTTTCTGCTGGAAAAAACCCTATTAGAAACACTCATCTGGTACACACAACTAAGCCTATATGAGGCTGCTATTTATAAAGGTTTTAAAGAAACCATATTATGCATAAATTAGGGCTTATGTTTTATTTGGGGGCTCTACTGAAATCATGTATGATTTGCAATTCAAAAAAGTGCTTTTTAAAAAATTATAATGGCTCATTATGCAACAGTTTGTACGGTGAATTAATGCAATGGTGCATTTCGGCTCCTGAATCTTTAAGACCCGTTCTGACTGGCCCATATGCAGAAGTCTTTCTGTTGTGGTAGTGAGTGGGTGTGGGGACATAAAATGAAGATCTTTTTATGGACATCCAAACTGTAGAGCATATCAGAAAAAAACAATCACAACTAAACAAATAGAAAAGATTGAAAGCTAGCTTTTCATTTACAGCATGTAAACAATTCACCTCAAGATCTAAATAACAGTGCACCAAGTGTTCTAAAAAGACAAGCACTGCTGCTGAAGTTTCATATGGTTCATTAATATTCACAAACAAACATGAATGACCGCTGCACGCCACCTAGCCTGAAATAACAAAATAACTACATTTTAATATAGATGTAATTAAAATGCAATAAGTTATAGGCCTTTCCAAGTGGTCATTTTACAAATATATATAATAAATTTATACAAAATGTGCTGTATCATAATATGTATCATTGTTGGGGTATAAAAGTTTGTAATCTTTACAGGCAGAAGAACTTACTTTTATTTCATTGTGAACACTTGCAGCAACATTAAAAAAACTTTACAAAATAAAGCATGTGTGTGGGTGCTATTATATTTTTTTTACCGCTGAGAGGGGTTGAGAGCAATAGCCCTGGGCTGGTCCAAATCCATCCAAAACAGGACCTTCCTGGAGGTGCCATCCAGGTTGGCCACTTCAATCCGATTGGTCTCCGAGTCTGTCCAGTAGAGCTTTCTACCCAACCAGTCACAGGCCAGCCCATCAGGACTGTCCAGTCCTGATACTACCACAGTCTGTCCAGTTCCCAGAGCCTCTTTAAGGGCTGCAACCAAATAAAATAAACAAAGAAGCATGAGGGAGAATGCGTAACTTAAATTGCATTATTTAAAATTTGCAGCCTACAAACCCAGTTATTATTGCTTTTAAAGGAAAAAACCTTTACTAAGCAAACCGTATGCCATCTTACAATTCGATGACTGGTTCCAGTGGGTCTGCTTGATGGCTTCCTCACTGACATCTGTCCAAAATATCAGGCCCTCAGCATAGAGGAAGTCCACTGCTGCTGCATCCTCCAGGTCACTAACAACAATGGCAGACTCTCCCCGCACACCCTCTTCATCTACTAAACGTACGTCCCGCCGATTGGCAAAGAGGAGGAGAGGTGAGGCTGGAACATAATTTGTTGAAATGTTTAAAAATATACATTCAAAAACAATGCAAATACATTTTTACCAGAATGAGAATAAATAGCAACAAATGGCCAAAATCTTCCAACTATGTTGTGCAATTTAGGAAACTCCCTCATCACACAGTTCTGTTTTTTTAGAAAAATCCAGCATACATGATTTGTTTTTAAACAGCCCTATGAAGGACAACTGAAAGCTTTCTCATTATAATTTTTTGGGGGCATTATATTGGAGACTATCATTACGGAGGTTACATTTCACAAATATGAGAGACCACATTTACAGATGGCGATCTGATGGCAAACTTGGAAGAAAATGCAATAATAGATGTATATCCTATTGATCCATGTTAACCTTTCCAAGCACCTGTTTAGGTGGGAGCATTTCTATTAGCAGTGAACCTCCAACTTTGGAATTTGGTTACGGTCTTTTAAGTAGAGATTTCTAGGAAAGTAGATAATGTAAAAAGGGCCATCACCAATTTTAGAATTGTCAGGAAATGAGCAGGGAGAAACAGGAATCAGGGATAACATTTCAAAAAGTGGGTTTTTAATTACCCAAAATGAGAAAAAAAAAATTTAATAACTAACAAAGTTGGGCGCTACAAAAGAGGTCAACAAAATGTAACCAAACTTGGAATACTGCTGAGTGAGACAAAAGGACCAACATACAGTGCCGTTGTAAAGTTTTCAGCCCCCCTTTATCATTTTCAATTTTATTATGTAGTAACCCAACCAGACATTTCAGTTCCATTTTAAATAAATATCAAAATTTTACAGAAAACAGATTTCAAACTGCAAAAGCTGCAATTTTAATGCTACAAAAGCGCATTTGCAACTAAAGTAGGGCTGGAGCAAGCTGCACCTTTTGATTAAATAAATCAAATCAATCAATTATTTTCCCATATTTAAAATAATATATAATAATAACAACAATTACTTTACTAAAATATAAAATAAAAAGTAATCAATCATTTATATTTCAATATAATAATTCAAAGTATGCACTGCGGGGCATTATTCCTCCCCTCAAAAATAGGCTAGTTTTAACTGGTAATGTGTTTTACAGATTAATATGAAGTCTCTACACAATAAAAAGTAAGCAAGCAATAAAGCAAGAGCTTCTTCCATTCAAGTTAAATGAATGTGGTGCAATCTACATTTCCTCAGTAAACAGTTCAGTTTACTTTACTTTTATTACTGTTACAGAATAGAAGAATGAACATGAAATCAGTGAATATTACTGATCTCTGTCCTCTTAAGTATGCTGTTGATAGGGAGTAGGTTGAACAGTTAGTGCATTAAGTGCAACATATCCAGCTTTCAGCTTTAATTGTATGTAAGCTAATGTGTGCGTAGCAGCGATTAGCCAATAAGTTTGTTGTAATTAAGTGATGACGCTGGATGGTTTTCTACACGTTTATGATCGTTTACCGAGTGTTTTTATCATTTACTCATATAGATCGTTAAACTGCTCCACAAGTTTATTTTCTTTTTCGCTAATCTCGGTGGACATATTTATATTTTCGTGCTCCAGTTAACCTTTAACAACTAAATCTGCACACTGTGTCCCTTGTACGCTACAGGCCACCACCACCCTTTCCTACTCCCTCAGTGAGCCGTGGACCGGGCAGAACGTAGCTCCTTTTTGTTTCAACTATAAACGTTTCCCCTATCATTCTCAAATGATCAGTTCTTTTCAAATTAGGCTATTCAAGTCATCAAGTAAAAACTCCTGTACTTTTTTTTTTTTTTTAAATAGTACAATATACAGGATATCCCAGAAAGAAAAAATACCACAATGCAATTTTTCTAAAACTGTGGGAGCCTATAATACATGAACAGATCTGCCCACTTTCCCCTAAAAAAAAAAAAAGAGTCAGAGAAAATCAAGAAAGTTTAAAACACAAGTGTTAATTTTAGTGCTGCTAACTTTAGTAAAAATGACCCTGGTCTAAGCAAACTTCGATATCAATGAGCAAGAGATGACTGGCAGTGTAAAAGCAAAATATTATGTAATAATAATAATATTATGTTATTTATGTCACATTTTTTAAGTTTTAAATGGAATTTTAAATCTGCAACAGCAACAGATTTTGTGCTGAATATGATTGGTTAAGAGGGGGACGATGGAAAGTAACACCACGAATTTTCTACAACATTTAAAAAAGCACCACTAGTGCAGCACCACTGTGTTTGATAAGTTAATAAATACATATCTGCTAATCCAAGGTCCAAATGCCTAGGCCAGCTGAACCAGGTATCAACTGATAGGCATAAATAGCTGAAGTGTGTAAGAGCACGACTGCATACAAACATGAATAAAGAAAAAAGTAAAGTTCATTGTCAAAGTTTGTTGTTCTTAAGAACATCACTTTTGTCTTGTTGTTGGTCGATATTTTCAGTGTTTTTAGCGCCAATGATTTTGGTGTGCAGGACAGGTCACAGTAACGCAGGAAAATTATATTAATACAGCTTGTATAAGACAAAGTATTGGCATTACACAATTATGGAATGCGCATGTCTTTTCTTAATCAATATGCATAGTTAATAAAGAATAACATTTAACGTTTCTTTTTTATAAACATGGTTTGTCTGCAGGATATGTAGATACAACAAAAATGTTTTTGTGAATTGGCCATGACACTAAAAACAAAACAAAATTTTTTTGGGCAATATTAGCCTTGTTATCCTTATCAGACTGCTTGAGATTGTCCCTGGACATCTACCCACTTGCAAATTGCAAGCACACACACACATCTGGTGCCACTCATCAAGCCGCACCGGTCGACAGTATTTCTTAAAGACTGGACACCTGATTTTACATATTGAAAGGTAATTTAGAGGGCTAATCTATAGGGTTTTTCACGAGAGGGTTACTATACATCTTTTTAGGCTTGTTAACCATTTATGTTAATTTCAATTAGGGCTGGGTGGTATATTGACTTGAAGGACATTAAAATAATTCAAATACAAGAGAGTACAACTTCAAGTATAGTTACATGTAAACTAAACTGTTTTGCTTCAACAATGAGTTGCTGAACAGACACACATATTCTGGCAAATCGATCATGGCAGTGACTGGTGTTTAATAAACAGATCATCTTTAACTTAAAAAGATAAAAAGAAAAGGAAATAAATTAACAAAGCACAGATTTTATGATACTTGATAGAAAAATAACTGAAAAGCAAACATCACCTAGCAATTTGATATATCCCGTTTTGGCGTTTTTCAAATATTCTTTAAATATTCTTGTTAGTAACCATATCTCAAGACTTCTGCACAGCAGAGCATCAATTCAGCTTTACTTTTGTCATCGTCAATTATCTTGAAATGGCTCAAAATCCCAGACATTTTGCCACCTCTGCCTACCTGCACAGTCTAATTTGTTATCGGATGCAGTATCAAAAATGTACAGTAGTACACAAGGATTGGGCCTGATGCCTATCGGCATCGGAACATCCCCAGACAATATCATATATATCAATAATTATACATATTGTGTAGCCCTCTCTCATCACTCTCTGTTTTTGACATTTCAGCGTAAGGGGATGCAAATTATTTTTACTAAATGTTGTGAAAAGGTTTGCACCAACTAATCACCAACCACTAAATTATAATTCACTTCCCAAATATACCTTTCTTCTGAGTAAGAATAATATACACATTTGATGATTTGACCTTATGTACTATCAGTCTATTATCATTTATGCAAATCATTTAATGGCCCGACTCCCCCTCGACATTCGTCAAAGTTCCCCTGAGCAAGACACTGAGCCACCAAACTGCCCAACGCTACTGAGGTTGCAAAAGCCAGTGCATATCTAAGCACCAGTCCCAAACCTAGTAAAAATTGGGTAAGGCTGCATTCAGAAGGGCACCCGGTGTAAAAAACTAAACAAATTCAATGTGTGACCCACATGATCAACTGTGGCAACCTCAAGATTACAGGATAGACTGAAAGATTGCACTTATGCTAGTACTTATTCAAAAGCCTACTGTATTTTGTGAATATAAAAGTAAATATTCTAAATTGACATCACAACAACAAAAATTTCAAATCACAAGACCTGCAATTACTTCAATAATAATTGAACTTCAATAATAAGAGAAGCATTCGTGCAACCAATAAATCTAGAGGAAGTGAGTGAACGTGGATGAAAAGTTTAGGACACAAGCTTAACTGCAGTGCTGCCACCCTTAGTGAATACTGCCTCAGCAGAAGGAAACCCAAAAAGTTGATGAGCAAGAGAAAAGACACAGAAAAGTCAAATTCGTAATCATTCATTTGGACATATATTTTCCTTTTAAATAAGAATTCGCAAGGCAGGAACAGGTTTGGGATTAAGCAACCATGTATTACCACAAAAGTTGTCTGGCAATTAAAAAAGCTCCATCAAGTTGTGTTTGACAAGTAATCATTAAAAACAACTTATGTTAATGCAACCTGAGAATGCTACAGATGTAATCACTGAAAGTGTTTGTCTCTGCTGTGCAAATTGGTCACTTTTGCAGCAAACACCCTTTTGTGTCTTTTGTGCCATGTCATTATAGTATATCTTCTCATCAACTCATAGTTACCGCACCCTATGCATGCGCATATCAAAGTCCCTACTATAACGTATCGTACCAGTAGTAGTTGGGGGTACTGTGGCCCAGGAAGGTAGAGCAGTCGTCCACCAACCCCGCCGTTGTTGGTCAAATCCCCGGCTCCTCCATTCACATGTTGAATTGTCCTTGAGCAAGACACCGAACACCAACTTAGTTGCTCCTGGTGAGTTTTGGCCAGCTGCATAGCAGCTCCCCCATCGGTGTGTGAGTGTGTTAGAATTGTGAGGGTGAATGGGTGAATAATGAGCAGTATAAAGTGCTTTGAGTGCCAATAGGTAGAAAAGCACCATTTATCATTTACATTTAGCCTCCTTATGTGCAAAAGTGTGGTCAAAACAAGCCAGTGCAATTTCTTTACCAGAAAAGCAGCAGTTAGTCTTTGACTCATAAAATAAAAGTATACAGGTACACAGCAATATCTCCAGTGTTTAATTAAAGCATAAAGCTAGTAATTTCATAGATATTGGGCATTTATATTGTTAAAATGTGCAATTACATTTGAAATTGGTGTTCTAGTCAGGAGAAATCAGAGAAAAAGGCAACATTATGTCCTGTCACTTGAAAGGGTAAAACTCCTACAACACTCATTATGCATTGCAGTTTGAGATTTCCAAATCCACACCCCCGCTTTCTGCTATTGGTTAGGCCTGTGCAGGTCAGCAGACAGAAATACTCCCGCAAAGTTCTGTTTTTTTACAGGTAGTAGTCAGTATGCTGGTTGTTCAGTTTTACAGTTGATTTATTATGAAAACAGAGGTTTTCGTTTGGCTCTTGTTTTTTCAGAAGAACTTTTTAGAGCATCCTTGTAAAGAAGTTTGTTTTGGGACATTTGCCATGAGAGTAGATTTGAAAGAAAGAACAAAAACAAACCAGAAACACTGTTGTAGAGCTCATTATACATAAATAACAGCAGTAACTTCAAAAATGAGCCCAATATTATTAAATATGCCTAACACTGAGAATGGCTCTGGACACCCACCTTTAGTTAGGTTGTTGGTTGGTATATCCAGTTTTTTCAAACACTAATATTGTGCGCAAATAAAGGGAGAGGGGGGGGTGGAGAGTAATGAGAGAAAGACGGACAGAAATAAAGAGTTGGTAAGATGAAAAAATTGTCTAGGCAATGTTTATGTCTGCATGTGTATACATGTACACACGCATGGCCAGAATGAAAGAGTAGTTTATATAATATTCTGTGCTTGGGTATTCTTATCAGGTATGGCTTGTTTGCATTGAATATTACAGAAGATGAGGAATTTTAGGAAAAAGGTTACAAAAAAAAAAAAAAAAAAGATAAACCACAATCGCTAACTAGCTCTAAAAATCAAATATTTTCCTAAATCATACAGCCCTACTGGCAACAAATCTATTTTTAATTTTGAAATATCAAGAAAAACAAACAAGCTTGAAATAAAAGCTTTTAAGCCTAATCATATGTAGTAAAAAACACAAAACCTCTAACAGTATTCCTATCTGGCAATAATCTGCGGAGGCTATCGCAAGACAAAAAAAATAGAAAATGAAATACCAGCAGAATGAAATATTTTTGAGGCTTTTGTTTTGGTTGTTTACTAATTAATATGGCAGGGGAAAAAAAAAAAATATCTCTTTTAGAGTATGTCTGAAGAATATGAGAGTGTCAGTCCAGATGCCGTGTGTGTGAGTGTGTGTGCAGCCACAATAACTCAGAGATGCTGTCCTCCCACTGTTGGATGCAGTAGCTGTCCCAGCAGCTACCACAGTGCCTCTGGGGAAGCTTGTGGTTTTGGCCTGACAGGGTGGCAAACCTGCTATGCTGTGGTTTGGCACAAGCACCAGCATTAAGAAACAGTGCCTCACTTAGTTTGGTTGCTGTCACATAAAATACACACAACATTACAATTATTTTAATGAATACATTTTATATGAATGTGAATTTGAACCTTTAAGTTGTCTGTTTGCACTCTGCACAACAATGCTTGCATGACCACAAATAAGTTTCTTACTCCTCTTTTAGTAGCAAGTCCCATCCTTGGTGAAGAGTTGGAAGGCTTAAGTGTTACTTGTGTATTCTTCTAGTTTATAGTTAGCCTTTATAATACTTTGGTGCTTAGATAATGAGTATACGACATCATGCTGAGCAGGTTAGATTTTATCAGCTTTATGTCAATGAGTAATCATAAGCTTGAAAACTAACTTAAATGGAAATTAGAATTTAAATGCGTAAAAGAGAAATTACATTCAATAATTTATTAGTTTAACAATTTTTTTTAAATGTTCTTACTGAGGAAATATAATTCTCATACATACATAGAGGCAAGCTTTCCTCCAATAAGCTAACATACCAAGCTACAGTATACAGTAATTACTGCATGTTTTCTAGAGAACGTAAAGGATCTAGAAAGAAAAGTTTCCCCACATTATAGTTTTTGTTGAGGAAATTAAAACTGATTCAAATAATGGGGCATTTTTTGCTGTCATTTGGGTGCTTGGGCAACTGAGGCCTGTATGTAAAAGATGTCCATTTTGTTTTGACTTCACAAACATGTACATGTGGATCTTTATTATTTATTTAGTTAGGTTAGTGCCATGGAGGGGCAGAGGCTGGTAAAGCAAAATCAGAATGCAAACTAGTTTGAAGGAAAAGTAAAAAACATTAGATTAGTAGTACTATTGAAGTTTCGAAGTCTCAGATGGATATTGAAGTACATTTTTTGCACAGAACAAGGGCTTTACACTTTGGCCCTCAGCTACTTTTACAGGTAGTTGTATTTTGTATATGTTAAAATGTTCACATACACTGAAGAGCATGAAGTTTTAGTGACCAAGACCTACTGTAATCTGTATGGAACAGTATCATAGAAGTAACTTGGTTTACAGACAGCTGTCAAAAGTAAAATAATATTCAGATGTGCCTAGCAGAGCTTTTCACCATGCTCTATAGGCTGCCCTAATAGTCCCATAGCAAAGGTCCAGCGTATTACAGTATCTTGTAGCAGGTAACATACTGCAAAACATGGCTAATAGGACAGAAATAATAAAGTTAGGTGTATCAGGGAAAAATGCTTTGCAAATTATGCATAATTTATTTTAGTTCATAAAAAAGGCCATAAAGCAACAGATAACCTGATGTCAGGGCTGCACTTGGTCACGATGTTATATTAAAGTTTCAAATAAACATTTAATCGACTTGTTATTTTTTTCTGCTGTTCATCTCATTCTCTGGCTTTATCGTGACCTGTCATCAGTATTTCTGCCTTCTCAATCAAGAGACAAAGCTTTGAATCTTTTAGTTATTTTTAATTTTTATTACAAAAGCTCACATCTGAAACCAAACTCAGTATTTAATTCAAAACTTTAAATCCTTCTCATGAAAGGAATAACACTTTTTTCTGATGCTGATATTAGCGGTATATTAATAAAATCATTGTCCAAATCCCATTTTATTTATCATTTAATGGGCCTACACTTTCGATTTTGGACAAGTCTCGCTATGGAGCTAAAAAAAGATCTCAGCTACTGTATCTTCATATACAAATTATAGCTGGGCAAGATGTCCACATGTGCGTGTTGAATGTGAGACTCATGGGAAACTTCTTTCCTCAAAGGCCACTACAAAAATAAATATTGGATAAACAACTATATTAAACTGATTTTTTTTTTTTAAACCTACCATGCATATCTTAAAACACCAAGGAAGGTGCACAACATATTTTTATAAAAGCTACATTTAAAGGCTACATTTAAAGCACAGAATAATTTTTGCAAATTCCAGGCAGGGGCTCCAGTGCATCACTGAGCCCCGTTTTCAGCCCTGCCTAAAAATACTGACCAAATGAAGAAAATAGGTTTAAAGGTGTAACTGCACAATGCAGTATTTATGAGCCTTTGCTTATGTCAGAAAACCCCAAGTTATTGAAACCTCTGCACCAAATTATTGTATGTTGTACAATCATTAAAAACAAAGGTTAATAACCTCTCAAAGGTTAATATTGAACATTGTTTACAAAGTGACATTACAAAGTGGCATACTGAAAAATGTCAGCTCGCATTGTTAAAATAGCAATTATGTTATTATAGTAATTAATTAATCTCATACCATCAAGTTTCAATGAAGACAAATTTCTTAGGAAGATGGAAAAATTTGTTTTTAATTAATAAGTCCTGATTACATTCATCAAATAATAGTGTGGCAATTAAATGTAATTGATGAGTGGAAAGTATGGTTATTTGTCCAGCAACACCCCAAAGATTACCCGTTAACAAGGGAATAAACACACAAAACGCACAAAAACATGTTACCACATTAAGAAACAAGAAGAAGAATCCACAATGAGAGTGTTTACACGGACTTAAACAGGTTATAGCCAATTAAATGGGAAACCTGATTTCGAAAACCGGGAAAAGAGATTAGAATAGAATTTAGACAGAATTTTAAACTAACGCAAAGTGCTTCGTAGAAGTTTAAATAAGTCACTTTCCCCCATGGATTTTTAAAATTCTGACAGCTTCCATTGTAGATGGATCAGCTTTGTGTCCCTCCTCTTTTTTACATTTCTCTCCCCCTGCGCTGTGACTCTGCTGCAACACGAATACACAGACACAGAAGAAAAGTCAGAAAGCAGCTTTCTTTTCAGTCACTATAGAGTTTAAAACTCTGAGCTGTTTCCAAAATAGGTCTCAGAGGGAGAAATCAGGTTACTCTTCTGCTGGATGTATACACGTCTTTCCAGTAACCAGGTTTCTTAAGTGCATATAAACACTGTTCCTCCCAACACTGAGTCCTCCCAACTACGAAAAGACTCGTGTGAGTGTGTGTGTGTGTGTGTGTGTCTGTGTTTCTGTGTGTGAGAGAGAGTGTGAGAGAGGACCCCAGAGAAATTAAGGCTGCTATCGACATCCTCTTTCTCTACATGTCTGCTTTTTTCCTATTTACATTATCTATATTTTTTCATCATTATCTTCACCCTTTGCCAATTCCCCATTTATCTGCCTCTTTTCTTTTCTCCTTTCACTTCCTTTTCTATCAGCATACGTCAATTTCCTTTAGGGCGACTTGACCAGTTTTCAACTTGCTTTCTATTGCTTTAGTTTAGGGTGTAAATGTACACTAATGCTTTAGGACTCCACTCTGACTTCCCTATATTAAAATATTTTGCTACTTTAGCTTAAAAACTCCTCCAGGAATTTTTCATCATTAGTAGTTCAGACAATGTCATCTGGGGGAGCTCTGGAAAGGCAGGTTGACCATGATTACAAACATAATATGAGCAACAAGACGGCATCTAAACTAAAGCTTCCTCCAACTGATGCCAATTGATGTCAAATATTTTAATATAGGGAATTCAAAGAGAAATTTAATGGCATTTATGTACATGTACTACCCAAACGAGAACCAAAAGAAGCAAGTTCAATATCAGTGAAGGCATCCTTTAATTGACTGTTCCTTGGTCCTTTGACGCCCTGGAAGTTGTGCCAGTACTCCATATTGAAGGATGTTCCAAAGCCTCTTTTTTTGCTACAAAGATCAATGATTGAGCAGCAATTTTTAGAAAGAGATAAACAAGGACACAACAGACACTTAGTTTCTTTGTTTCACTTAGAAATTTTTTCCAGGCATGGTGGCAGGAGGATTACACATGGTAAAATAGTTCTTAAATTTCTATGTATAGGCTATGTAGAAAATAAATTTGAACAAACAATCTAAGAAATAAATAAATAAATAAAATAAATGCACATAATGAAATACATCAAATTAAAACTATAATAAACTCTTAAGGTGGTGCAAACTGTAATTTGAAACAAACTGGTATTTCTCTCATGAACACTGTAGATTGTTAAATTCTTCTTGCCATTTAAAAAGTGTAACCATGGCATTAAGGTATGAAAATTCTCCTATGTTTGACCCAATTATTGATATTCTCATACAGGCTCCCAAGTGTTCTCCTCACATCCTGTTCCAAAGATCTGTTTTCACCTACCGGAAGTAATAATTTGTCTTTATGTAGTAAATTTTAACATTTAGGAACAGATTTATATAGCTAAAAACAATGAGTTTCTATTAAAAATATGAGGTCAGAAAATTGGATTTAAGGCTACCATCAGTAGTCTAATAGAACCACAGGATATATCTAAGGTTCTTTAACTACTCTGGGTCCCAGCGAGAAGTATTTTCTTTTATCCACTGATTAAAGTTCGGTAGGTATTTTACGCATAGCCTGCCTCACCAATGAATAGCTGACACCCCTATCCCCCACCCTTCTCTGCTCCTCTCTCCTTGCTTCTACCCATCTTCTGTTTTATGTATAATCATTTGTCCCTGGAATTAAAATTATTAACCAAGTGTCCCCTGGTTTTCTCTTGATGGTGGCCTCCTCGCAATACCATTATCAGCAACCAACCATTATCATGTTTTACTAACATTAGTAGCATTAGTAGTAGCATGTTTAAACTAAGAAAATGTATCATTTTAAAAGGGAAAAATAAGTTGATTTTAAATGTCATTGCATCAACACATCTCAAAAGAGTTAGGACAAGGCCATGTTTACCACTGTGTGGCATCCCCTCTTCTTTTTTATAAACTGTCTGCAAACGTCTGGGGACTGAGGAGACAAGTTGCTCAAGTTTAGGAATAGGAATGTTGTCCCATTCTTGTCTAATACAGGCTTCTAATTGCTCAACTGTCTCATGTCTCCTTTGTTGCATCTTCCTCTTTATGATGCGCCAAATGTTTTCTATAGGTGAAAGATCTGGACTGCAGGCTGGCCATTTCAATACCCGGATCCTTCCTCTACGCAGCCATGATGTTGTAATTGAGCAGTATGTGGTCTGGCATTCTCATGTTGGAAAATGCAAGGTCTTCCCTGAAAGAGAAGACGTCTGGATAGGAGCATATGTTTTTCTAGAACTTGGATATACCTTTCAGCATTGATGGTGCCTTTCCAGATGTGTAAGCTGCCCATGCCACACGCACTCATGCAACCCTATACCATCAGAGCTGCAGGCTTCTGAACTGAGCGCTGATAACAACTGGGGTTGTCCTTGTCCTCTTTAGTCCGGATGACATGGCATCCCAGTTTTCCAAGAAGAACTTTTTTTTGATTCATCTGACCACAGAACAGTTTTCCACTTTGCCACAGTCCATTTTAAATGATCCTTGGCCCAGAGAAAATGCCTGAGCTTCTGGATCATGTTTAGATATGGCTTCTTTTTTGACCTATAGAGTTTTAGCCGGCAACGGCAAATGGCAAGGTGGATTGTGTTAACCGACAATGTTTTCTGGAAGTATTCCTGAGCACATGTTGTGATTTCCATTACAGTAGCATTCCTGTATGTGATGCAGTGCTGTCTAAGGGCCCGAAGATCACCGGCATCCAATATGGTTTTACGGCCTTGACCCTTACGCACAGAGATTGTTCCAGATTCTCTGAATCTTTGATGACATTATGCACTGTAGAGGATGATAACTTCAAACTCTTTGCAATTTTTCTCTGAGAAACTCCTTTCTGATATTGCTCCACTATTTTTCGCCGCAGCATTGCGGGAATTGGTGATCCTCTGCCCATCTTGACTTCTGAGAGACACTGCCACAATTAGATGCTCTTTTTATACCCAGTCATGTTGCCAATTGACCTAATAAGGTGCAAATTTGTCTTCGAGCTGTTCCTTATATGCACATTTAACTTTTCTGGCCTCTTTTTGCTACCTGTCCCAACTTTTTTGGAACGTGTAGCTCTCATGAAATCCAAAATGAGCCAATACTTGGCAAGGCATTTAAAATTTTCTATATTCTATTGTGAATAAAATATAAATTTGAGATTTGTAAATTATTAAAATACTTTTTTATTTATTTATACAATTTGTACAGTGTGCCAACTTTTTTGAAATCGGGTTTGTACAATAACATTTATGCTCTATGAGATCATATACATCACAAACATACTGTAACCTGGAGAAGCCTAAGTAAAAAAAAATCAGGGAAGATGATACCTCATCTCAATAAACCTCTGTGTACATATTTTCTACTATAAACATAATTGTGACAATGAGTCTTTCAGCATTTAACTATTTCAGTTGTTTATCATAGTTAAATTGAGGATGAACATTCCTGTGTCTTTCTGCAGATTAAAAATCCTAATCCAGATTCTTGAATAGTTAATCTAATCTACAAACTAAATATCAATAAATAAACAAGCAAATAATAAATGTATTGAATAAACACATAAGTCTTTTGAAGCACAGTAAAACATATATATTGGTTTTAATAAATGAGAATATGTTTATATTCACACCTGTAGAGTCTTAATTATTATTCGGAAGGAGTGTTTTCCTACAAATATGTACTCAAGTGAAACAAAATTGACCATGGGAACCTAAATGTTCCACTAACAGGTAATCCAGCTGAGACTCCATCATCAGAAACAGATGTCACTGCAGATTACACTGAAGAGGAAAGGACCTGGTTACTTAAGTGCATGTAAACAGAGCCAATGAAGCTAGTGAGAAATCCAAAGACAGAACCCTCTCCAGTTTCACACCAGAGTATCACAAAGAGGAAGATATATCAATCTCTTCTATACATTCCTCTTCAGCATCTTTCCAAATCTCTTCTTCTTACCATGATCCCTCCATCTCCTAACTCTTAGCCTGTCATTGGGCGAAAAGCGATGTACACCCTGGACAGGTAGCCAGTCTGTCTCAAGGCTAACACAATGAGACATACATAGACAACCATTCACACTCACATTCACACCTTCAGGCAATTTGGAGTCACCAATTAACCTAACACCTATGTCTTTGGACTGTGGGAGGAAACCCACAGAAGCACGGGAAGAACTTCCAAATTCCAGACATAAAGACCGCAGCCAGCAGGTAATTTTAAACCAAGGACCTTCCAGCTGTGAGATGGCAGTGCTAACCACTCCACAACCAAGCTGTCTGCCAGGATCTTACCTACTCCTATCCTGATGCATCCAATTCACAGGCCATCTATATAATGTAATACATCTGCAGAACTTTTTTGGTACTGAGCGATCAGAAATGTCGTTCAAAATTAAATTGTATTTTATACAGGTAATGTGCTATTATTCTCTAAACTTAGCTAATAAACATGAAGATGAAATATTCTGGATAAACAAAATACTATAAAGTTGTTTGGTGAGAAGTATTAGGAGCTGCACTGTTTGCCTTTGTTACGGTCTTGCCCTATTTTGTTGAGTGTCGAGAGTGCCTCAATCCAAACAAAAGAACAGACTGAGTGCATGAAGCCTGAATGCAGTGAATGCAATGGCCCATATATTGCAGGCTATCAAGACGAGTGTGAAAATCACTTCTTGGTTGTTCTCAGCAGTGGAAAGAAAATATACTTAGGGTTCCCAAGGCAAAGAGGTTTTTTTTGGGTGGCCCACCCCAACAGAGTAGCCCCCATCCAAAATGATAAATGCTTCTATTCAGTCAGTAGAAGGTTAGGTCAGTAGAAAGCTTAACACTTTGTTAGTACTGAACAAAACATGTCTATTGTCTGTCACATTTAAATGTTTTCATATGAGAACTTGAGAGCTTTCTTTGCTCAATAAACATTTTTTTCTCTGTTTTTTAGCTTTCCATGTTTAAAATAAATACACCATTATAACTGAATTTGGGGATTGCTTTAGTACTAGTTTTAATTAATTTATACTCAGGATTCAGCTAAGTTTTTATTTTATGTTTTACATACACATCAAGGTAGGACTAAGCAGTGTTTGGGTTAACAAAAAAATAAGGTAAAATAGATTAGTAAGTAAAACAAGGTAAATTACATGTTTGGCTGCATTGCCTAGCCCTATCTCAAACACAAAAATCTTCAGTGACTAAATAGCCTAAAGAATACTTAAATGAAATAATCCTTAATATTACCTGTCAAACAAGGACCAGAAGGACTGTGTTAACCATTACAACCATCCAAACTGTTAACCATTACATCTCATTTATTTGAACTCTCAGCCAGCCAAATTGGCAAAGCTGGACATGAAGCTAAACCGAGTAGTTCTCTTTTGTTTATGTCAGCAGACAGATAATCCAATGCTGGTGGTGCTCTTAATACTTTTACCAAATGTGTTATGCATGGTTAAGTTTGTCTTTGTCCATCACTTGTCTTAATTAATCGCAAAATTAAAAACACAGCAATAGTGTCAGGCATTCCACGATCTTGTTTCCAATCCCCATTCACCTAAAGTGGTTAAGCACATATCTCCCAGGAACCAGGTATGAATCTAGGATTGTATGGGCATGAATGAAATCAAATTATAATGATGCATAAACCACGACCTTGTCAATTGTTATGCACAAAATAGTTTTTAAAGCTACAATATTCAACCTAAACTAGCACTAGAATGAGACTTGCACTCAGTCCACTCACCCAGCTCTCTTTATCCCTGGTCTTCTAAATTGTGCTTTGCAGCATTTAATTGAGCAGAAATACAAAAAAAGCTTGAACATTTCTAATAAAACATGAGCTGCTGGAATTTGTTTATGCTTATTTTATTTATGCTTAGTCATAAGTGGTAAACATATAAAAACATTATGGTTACAGTTTGAATGTATAGTGTTGAATGTATAGTGTTGAATATCTCTGCAGACCTACCAGTGATCTGGGTCTGCTTTAGAGGACACAATAATATCTCTCCACATTGACATATTTCTGTTAAAATTTTAATTTTTAAATATAAACTGTATATTTAACAACTAATTGAATTAAAATCACAAAGGTCACAAACAGCATCTTTGTTGTAAAATATGCTAAATATACCTCAGAAAGACACCTTAAATTTTCATAAATGGATGCTGAAAATCTTTATCATTTGGCGACATCTACCAGCTGTAGTCAATACAAGAACTGATAATGATAACACAGCTAGATACACAGCAGAGCTCTTAAATGGATTTAGGCTGATCTATCAGACACAAAAACAATAATTTTATCACAGCACCCTACACACGTGTGTTTGACAGTGGAGTTAGAAGAGTTAGAATCTATAGCTTTATCTAATGTTAATACAGCCAGCTAAAAAGTACTGATATTACTAGTGTGTGGTTTTCAGAAATAACAGCATTTTAAACGTTATATGGATATAGAAACACCAATGAGCACCATTAACCTAGTAGTTTTATGGTTATAGATGATTGAGCAAGTGACCTTTATTTCGACAGTACTTTCGCATTTTTAGTTTAAAGAATTCTATGATGCATCTATGAAAAAGTAGCGTTTATATATTTCTCTGTGAACAAATGTTGAAGAAACTGAAATGAGTGCTTGTTAAGACTGCAGATACATTGTTAAATTTATTTTAAAAACTGGTCTCTTACTTTATGTGGAATTAAACTGAATGCATCTGAACGCAAACAGATAGTAAGAAATCAACAAAAGCAATCAAATAACAGGTGAAAGATGTCTAGAGCAGTACAAAGTAGGGTTTAACAATTAATTGTTTTCAAATTTATTTTGCAATTTAAAAGAGTTATACAGTATTTAAAAAGGATTGTAAAACCCCAAGTTAAGATTTATAGTGCAATTAGAAAAGTTTCCTTGCAGTGCCCTAACTGTAAAATGGTTAAGGTTCATCCCCAAAAAATATATAAAGGTTTTTTAGAAAGCTATGGAGGTATTCCCACATGATTCATGAGCTCACACTCTGCACTTCCTCACAGGATTCACATGAATCCTAATGGAGGAAGTAAGTGAGAGTGAATGAAGGAATTTCATGACACAAAGAAGCTTCCCTGCAGTCAACCTTGGCAGAAGGAACAAGCAAATGACGACACTAATGGAAAAGCAAAAAAGTATGGTATGTCAGGCATCTGGACCTATTTTGGTTTGAGACATGAGGACACACAGCAGAAATAATTGTAATAGCTATAAGTTTCTGGTTTCAGGTGAGGCAACAGCACAAAAATCAATTTATGATGCCCCACAGTGCTTTGACAATTTAATGATTAAAAAGCATCTGCAACCCCAGCTTCTAGTGGGTCAGATATCAGCTAGCTTGCATCACTGCAAAATTGGGGCAGATGAACAGTCCATTTAAAGTCAAATTAAAATACCATTGGGAAATCGATAACTCAGTTTATGAAATAATCAGCTGCAAGTTTTTGCATTGTGCCACTAGTGCACATAAACTAAGTGAGCAGGATAGCAAGGGTGCCAAGAAAAGAGAAAGAAAAGATGGACAAAATAATGAAGAGCTCTGACAGACAAAAGAATTGAAAATGAAGTATGGGTTGATTTATAATTAGGTTCATCCAAGCAATAATTCTACAGTGTGTATGTGTGTGATTGTTGTTGATTGTTTTCAGCCTTAGTACAACAAACGTGTTTTTGAATTCTTTGATTATTATTGTATAATATTTGTTGGGGAAAATTTCACAATACTGACAAGGACAAAACCTTTTTTATTTTGTCATTCAGTCTTTAACACATGGTGGTTTTATTGTTTTATAACATTTCTGTTGTTCCATGTTAAAAGATTCTATGGCAATGCACTGTTATGTATTTCATGAAAATCTGAATCTTCACTACTAGATTATGAGTCCATGCTAATATACATACCTTCAACAGACAGTGAGTTTACAAAGACCTGTAGAGTCAACTTAGTCTACGCTGAGTTATGTGTGGGCTACCAGAACATAAAATATGAAGCTTTAGTTTCAAGATGAAAGCAGACAAATAAGAGCATATCTTCGGAAATAATGCCTTGTGTCTATATGGTAGAAAGCTAAGCTCCGCCTCTGACTGTACAGTTTCGGGCGATTAAAAGAGACCGCAAATCACACAGTGGAGGTAGTAGGCTTATTAAGACACTCATCCATTGGGAAACAATCTTTAACGCACGCAGCAGTTTTCTTAACCAAAGAACCATCCTGGCTTCTTTATCACTATTGAAGCAGAAAGTCAGTCTGACACCCGACACCGAAGAGTAATGGCTGGAGCTGCCGAGGCCCGAGAAAATAACGTTAGCCCATGTTACTAGCTTCAAACTTGCACCGTCACCTAAACTCTGAAACTACAGCGGTGATATAAAGCAAAAGAGACTGCGTGGATCCACTGGATTTATGCTGCAGGGTCACGCACACCTCCGCAAAGTTTAGCTACTTTCGTTGTTACTACTGTTCTTTTGTACCCTTGGGACATAGAAACCTCAACTTTCAGAAAAGCGTTCTTGTTGTTCTATTTGTAGGGACCATTACAGATGAGTGATGCACACACATACAAGCGTAGGACGGCACGTTACTAATGTTGCGCTCTTATCGTTTTTGTTCTGATTGCGCCACAGTTTTCGCACCCTATGGATCCATCTTGTGAACAAAAAGTCAACATACCTTCAACCGCCGACAGCAGGCAACTCCTTAGCAGCAACACCGCCAGAATACCGCCCATTTCAAGTCCTCTATGCTTTAAATCCATAGCTCCCACTCCATTTTCGGGTATTTACTCCTTAGTTAAGTTTACACAGGTCCACTTCTCGGTGTGTTTTATATATATATATATATATATATATATATATAGGCCTGTAATTAGTTCAACAGCTCGATGCGTGATTGCATGCGCGTGTGTGCACTACTATGTGCCCTTCTGTCGACTATACTTTTTTCCTAGTTAAAGCGCTCACGCTACTTTACACTTTGGTCTGTCGAGCTCGCGCACGGAGAGAAAGGGCAGGCGGACGTAATGTTACGTCATCAAAGCAACAAGAAAGTGTACTTTTCTTTTCACTAGTTAGATCTTCCAGTACTTTTAATATTTACGTGGCCTACTAAACACTAAATGTAGCCACTATATAGAGCAAAAATCACATTTCTGACATATTTATGTCCTACCCCATATGGAACCATGTAATTCCAAAACCGAATTTTGAGATAATGCAACCTCTAATCCAAATTTCACAGCACAAGACAAAGCTAATGATAATAAACACAGTTATTTATTGTTATTCTTTATGCAAAGCTAGCAGGTTTTGTCTAAGGTGAGCTGGAACACCAGTCATGGGTTAGTCAACTTGATAAAAATCTTCCCAAAAACTAAATCTCATTATTTAAATAATTTTAATTAAACCTAGGAGACATCCCACTATGATTGTGATGGACCTATACAATTAGTATACTGGCTTCAATTGATGAAGCCCTGGACAGGTCTCCAGTGTCTAACCTGGACAGATCTCAAGTCAATCTCAGGGCCAACGCAGAGACATACACTAAAAGACAACCATTTACTTACATCCACACCTATGGGCAAGTTAAGAGTCACGAGTTAACCTAACATAAAATCCATGTCTTAATGCATGTCTGTAGTTCAGTTGGTAGGGCAGTCATCCACGGACCACGCAGCTTTGTCTAAGATGTGGTTTGATCCCCGTTCCCGGCTATATTTCAAAGTGTGCACAGCTGTGTAATGCTAGTCCAAACCTGGTAGAAATCGGGGAGGGTTGCATCAAGAAGGGCATCCGGCATAAAAACTGTGCCAAACCAACGTGCGGACAATGATCTGCTGTGGCAACCCTGAACTCACAGGAAAAGCTGAAAGGACAAAAAAATAAATTGTGTTTATTTTATTTTATTTATTTATTGGTAAGAGGAAGATGTCTCTCAATGACACAGCTCTAGAGATTATTATTGCTGATTTTCATAATGCAGCTTCAACAAGCAACAGCTACCAAATAAATTGTTGCTTCCCAGTGGAAACAACCTTTGACCCATTGTTAGTTGTTTTTAGATATTTTAGAGAGTTCAGATTTTAGACTACACACCGCCAAACAGGGTATTATCAGTCTTTTAGATATTGCCTGAGAACAGGTTCATCGAGAACGTATTCACAGTGATTCACTTATCTTTTCCCACATTTTGTTATGTTAGAGCCTTATTCCAAAATGGATCAAATTCATTATTTTCCTCAAATTTCTACAAACAATACCTCATTATGGCAACTTAAAATAAGTGCTTGAAATCTTTGCAAATGTGTTTTTTAAAGACAAAAAAAAAATCACATGTACAGTATTGTACTGTACAGTATTGTACTGTAAGTATTCAGAGGCTTTGCCATGACACTCAAAACTGAGCTCTGGTGCATCCTGTTTCCACTGAACATCCTAGAGATGTTTCTACAACTTGAGTAGAGTCCACCTGTGGGAAATTCAGTTGATTAGACATGATTTGGAAAGTCATTTTTTATTTATTTATTTATTTATCCTTTCGGCTTATCCCGTGAGTTCAGGGTCGTCACAGCGGATCATGTTGATTTGGCACAGTTTTTATGCTGGATGTCCTTCCTGACGCAACCCTCCCCAATTTCTACTGGGCTTGGACTGGCACTGCACAGCTGGGGAGGGGAATGGGCTGTTAAGCATTCAGTGTCTTACATGATTTGGAAAGGGATACACTTTTCTATATACGGTCCCAGAGTTAACAGTGCATGTCAGAGCACAAACCAAGCCATGAAGTCCAAGGAATTGTTTTTAGACCTCCGAGATAGGATTGTATTCAGGCACAGAGCTGGGAAAGGGTACAGAAATATTTCTGCTGCTTTGAAGGTTCCAATGAGCACAGTGGCTCCCATCATCCTTACTGAAAGAAGTTTGGAACAACCAAGACTTTTCATAGAGCGGCCTCCCCAGCAAAACTGAGCTACTGAGAGGTCAGGGAGCTGACCAAGAACCCTCTGAAAGAGCTCCAGTGTTGCTCTGTGGAGAGAGGAGAACCTTCCAGAAGAACAACCAAGACTCTCAGACCATGAGAAAAAAAAATTCTCTGGACTGATGAAACAAAAATTGAACGCTTTGGCCGGAATCCCAAGTGTCATGTCTGGAGGAAACCAGGAACTGATCACAACCTGGCCAATACCATCCCGATCACCACCTGGCCAATACCATCCCTACAGTAAAGCATAATAGTGGCAGCATCATGCTGTGGCAATGTTTATTCTCCTAGTTCCTCCCGCTGACAGTCAGAACTGAGGGAAAGATGAATGCAGCAATGTACAGAGTCATCCTTGATGAAAACCTGTTCCAGAGCACACTGGACCTCAGACTGGGGTGATGGTTCATCTTTCAACAGGACAACAATCCTAATCACAGAGCCAAGATAACAAAAGAGTGGCTACGAGACAACTCTGTGAATGTCCTTGAGTGGCCCAGCCAGAGCCCAGAACTGAATCCAATTGAACATCTCTGGAGAGATCTGAAAATGGCTGTGCACTGATGCTCCCCATTAATGCAACCGCAAGGGGGCACAAGCAAGTGTCTTCTTGTGCCAGTCCCAAGTGTGGATAAATGCAGAGGATTGTGTCAGGAAGGGCATCCGACGTAAAACACATGCTAAATTAAAAATGCGAATCGTGACAATGACTTCCATACCGGACCAGTATGGATATACTGTGTGTCCAGGAGACCAGGGCATGTAGGTGAAGGGAACAGAGGTGATGAGAATGTAATGGGCAGATTTGGTCTTCAGGACAGGAATGCAGAAGGACAGATGGTGGTAGACTTTGCAAAGAGGATGGAAATGGCTGTAGTGAACACTTTCAGGCCTATAGGGTGACATATAAGAGCAGAGGTAGAAGCACTCAGGAGACAAGGACTACATCTTGTCTAGATGTTGTAATCTGAAAGAGACCCGTGCTTGTATAGTATTCGTAGGGGAGAGTGTACCCAGACAACACAGGAAGGTGGTGTGAAATGACGCTGGTGGTGAGGAAGATGAACAGGACAAAGGCAGCGCAGAAAATGAAGTGGTGGAAGTTGAAAAAGGAAGAATGTTGTGTAGTTTTAAGGGAGGAGCTGAGACAGACTCTGGGTGGTCAGGAAGTGCTCCCAGATGACTAGACCACTACAGCTAATGTGATCAGAGAGACAGGTAGGATGGAAAGGATGGAAATGTATTGACAGGTGCCAGGAGTTTGATGGGAAGATGGAAGGAGAACTTTGAAGAGTTGATGAATGAGGAAAATGAAAGGGAACGAAGAGTAGAAGAAGAGGTTACTGGAGCAGGTGTGGAGCAGGAAGTAGCAAAGATTAGTAAGAGTGAAGTGAGGACGTTGAAGAGGATGAAGAATGGAAAGGCAGTTGGTTCTGATGACATACCTGTGGAGGTATGGGAGTGTCTAGGAGAGGTGGAGTAGAGTTTCTGGAGGAATAGAGTTTCTGACTAGTTTGTTTAACAAGATCTTGGAGAGTGAGGGGATGCCTGGGGAATGAAGGAGAAGTGTACTGGTGCCGTGGGAACTACAGAGGAATAAACAATGAAGCTGTGGGAAAAAGTAGTGGAAGCTATGCTAAGGGCAGAGGTGAGCATTTGTAAGCAGCAATATTGTTTCATGCCTAGAAAGAGTACAATAGATGCAGTATTTGCTTTGAGGATGCTGATGGAGAAGTACAGAGAGGGTCATAGGGAGATTTAGAGAAAGCGCACAACAGTGTACCAATATAGGACAGGATCAGGAATCAGTACATCAGAGGGACAGCTCATGTTAGATGTTTCAGAGATAAAGTCAGAGAGGCCAGATTGAGGTGGTTTGGATATGTTTAGAGGAGAAACTGTGAATATATTGGTAGAAGGATGGTGAGGTTGGAGCTGCCAGGCAGGAGGTCTAGAGGAAGAGCAAAGAGGAGATTTATGGATGTAGTGAGAGAGGACATGAAGTTAGTTGGTGAGAGAGAAGAGGATGCAGAGGACAGGGTTAAATGGAGGCACATGATTCGGTGTGGCGACCCCTGAAAGGGAACAGCTGAAAGGAAAAGATTCCATTCAATTCAACTTTATTTATATAGTGCCAATTCACAACAAAGTCATCTCAGGGCACTTTATAGAATAAAGTCAAGATTATAAACAGTATATAGAGAACCCAACAATTCCCCCTAGAGCAAGCCATAGGTAAAAGTGGAGAGGAAAAACTCCCTTTAACAGAAGAAACCTCCAGCAGAACCAGGCTCAGGGTGGACGGCCATCTGCCTTGACCGGTTGGGGTGAGTGGAAAGTGAAGAGAGAAAAGAACAGAGCAACAAACATCGGGCAGGTTGAAGAAGAAGAAGAAGAAGAAAAAGACTGATGCTCCCCATTCAACCTAATGGTGCTTGAGATGTACTGTAAAGAATAATGGGAGAAACTGCCAAAAATAGGTTTGCCAAGCTTGTAACATCATACTCAAAAAAACTTGCTACAGGTGCTTCAACAAAGTATTCACAGCCTTTGCTGTGAATACTTATGTTTTTTCTTCTTTTTTTAATTTTAAATACATTTGCGTAGATTTTAAAAATAAACTCCTTTTACGTTTTCATAATGGGATATTGTTTGTAGAATCTTGAAGAATGAATTTAATCAATTTTGGAATAAGGCTGTAACATAAAATGTGGAAAAAGTTAAGGCTGTGTATGTTTTTGAGAACTTTTTAAGAAACAAAAGCATTCCCCGATCTTCGTGCCATAGTAGTAAATGCTAACAGATTCTGGTTGGCAGACCTGGTTGGCAGAGTGCTCTGCAAGGAGCATGGGCATAAAGTCCAACAGGTACTCAGACCGTGAAGGGCTCTATACAGTACATAATAACCAGAATCTTGAAGTTAAATCTAAGACCGCCAGCCAATGTAAGGAAGCCAAAATGGGGGTGATGTGACAATGTTTTGGGATTTTGCCAGCAGCCTGGCAGCAGAATTCTGCACCTAATGGGGACACTATCAATGTTTTACTGAGACAATTAAGTTGTGATGATACAAAAGCATGATTAATCATTTCAAGTTCAGACACAATAGACGAATAATTTGCAATATTTTTAAGGTGAAAGAAACATGATTATCAAGAATCATATATAAGCAACACGAAGATTTCTCACGGATGAATGTACATTTAAGCTTAAATACCTAATACAGCAAGACAACTTAGAGACAGTACTGTTAGGTACCCCAACAAAAACTTTAGGTTTAGCTGTATTTAACTGTAAAAAAGGTATTGGCCAAACAATTATACAGCAAAATGAGATTGTCAGTTTTGTCAAGGTTGAAAGAATAGTGTACGTAGCTGGAGATCTTCTGCATACATGTGATATGGCACACCTTTAAACAAGCCGATGATGTCTCCCAAGGGCAGCATGTAAAGTACAAACAAAACAGGGCCTGAAACTGACCCCTAAGGCACCTAACAAGATTGGGGGCAAATGTTGACATGAAAAAACCAATAGCTACATAATAGCATCTACCTGAGAGGTATGAAGTGAACCAGTCAAGGGCACTACCTGAGACGCCTACATGCCTGCTAAGCCTGTCTAATAATGTACTGTGGTCAATAATGTCAAACACTAAGATCACACAGGACCAGGACAGAACATTTGTCACTGTCAGAAGCCGTCAGGATGTTACTGGATACTCTAAGAAGAGAATGCTTCTGACAGTAACCAGATTAAAATTTATCAAAAATATTATGTCTGTTTTCATACAGAGAGTAGTTGAGTGGCTACAAGTTTTTCTAAAATTTTTTGAAAAGGTCTAAAATTATTTGGAATAGAGGAGTTGAAATTGTGCTTTTTAAGGAGAGGCTGAACTATTGCTTGTTTACACAAACATTTCTATATGGCCATGACCAATATAATAACATATTTCAGCAGCTTCTACTGTGAACTGCTGTAATACGTGCAAATCCTGAAATATTGATTCATGCCAAATTATTTGTCCTGGTTTTATGAAAGTTCCCTTCATTAGTCACATGTTAAGAGAAAAACAAATTCTAGAAGTACATTAACTTGTTACTTGTTACTAATTGAATGATTGTCGATCTTTAAATATGTAAATTCTGACTGTTTTCAAAGTTTACCTGCTTAAAACAAGATGTTCGTTCTTTCACTTTGACATTTGGACACTTTTTGACTGGGATTAGTCTCTAAAATATTTATGATGTCACATATCATACATGTATATCTCACAGCCCTAAGGGTGGTAGAGGTGCAACCACTGGTCAAAAATAATAGCAGGTCAAATGTCCACTGTTTTCTATTAAGAAAAGAGCAAATGATTACTTTTTATGAGTATCTGATATGTGCATGATTTCTGATATGTTTCAAACTCTGCAAATATGTCCCTCTAACCAGCAACCAGAGTAAAATACGGCCTAAATGCAGCACTCATAATCTTAAAGCTAAGTACAAGTAAAAATCAGTTTGTTCTAAAAAAAAAAAACAGGTTAGACGTGGACGTAGAAGTAAAAGAGCAAATCACTGTAAAATTGTATTGGCTTTTTCTAAATTGTTGTGTTTTAATGCCTTATTATATTTCATATACAACACACTATACTATATGTACCAACACTAACTTAGATGATAAAACGGTTCAAGTAATATTGCACTGTGTTTAAAATCAATGCAGTGGATATGGGAATCTTTGGTCCACAGGTTTAACATTAGCATCATTTAAAAATTACTTATACTGACCATCCATCCTTCCAACTGACCTGAATTTCCCATTTGTCTTGGTGTGTCCTATTAATTTGGGCAAATATTAAATACAAACATGTACAATTTAACATAAATATATTTAAGTCAAATTTTGACTTAAATAGTCAACCTGTAACTGTAGATATATATTATATAGTCAGTCATAAATCAGTGCAAACATTTTTATGTTAAAATACTATCCATCCAAGTAAATGTATAATATCTTCATAAATGTTTAATAGAATTTTAATTAGTGCAGTTTTGACTTGTCTTTGTAGTTTGTTTACAGGACACATTTGGTGTGTGTATAAATGTGCAGATGTTTGTGTAATGTTTATAACATAATTCTTCTGGTTTAAAGTCTTAGGAAAGTTTCAATGAAAGTCAACCTCTCTAATCACATAGGTCCACACATTCATATGCAAAAGGACAACCACAGTCTTAGCAGCTCTACTGGAACAGTTGGTGTTAACCCATGGTATATGATTTAAGTTTCCCCACAAAGTGATAAAAAACTATAGAAGTAGAATAGTAGCATAGTTATTTTTTATATGTACAGGGATTTGTGCGTGTGTACTTGGACTTGTATGTCTCAATCTGTGTGTATGTACAGATATTTTTGTGTCTGTACTTGGATTTGTGTGTATGTAAAATGATGTGCAAATGTATTCACTCAAAACACTAACTGTAAATGTCTCATAATCTGAAAAAAGTAAAAGTGCTGAAAAGTAAACGTATAATGCTGAAAAGCTTCAAAATTGGCTGTCTGTTTACAGGTGGAATTTTGCTACTGTTCTGCAAAGAGTGTGTCTGTGTGTGTGTGTGTGTGTGTGTGTGTGTGTGTGTGTGTGTGTGTGTCCCCACAGACCGGCAACTATATTGGTTTTTAGAACATGATTATCAGCTGTTGTGCAGCTCATGGGGTTTAAATCACACAGCGATTCTAGATCTGTAATATAGATCTGTGTTTAGTCAACCTGGTTGTTGCAGCTTTTATGACTGTTAACTCATCACTGAGTCTTTGCAAACATGTCACTCAGCACAATTAATCTTATATCCAAAATGCTGTAATCAAAAAACGTCATATTTGAACATAGAGTTGTTTATCACAACACTGACATATGTCTTCCACTCAGATCTCATCGACTGAAAAATATTAACATGTGACTTTATGACTGTTTATGCCAAATCAAAGGAAATATCAAAGTTAACATTATAATGAAAGGAGGGACACTTGGTTACTGTGTGGATTGTACCACATTAGTTTCTCCACAGAAATGAAAAGAAATGCTGTAATAAGATTACATTGGCTTTTTAGCCATTGCTGCATAGAGTAACAGTAATGCAATACACAACTATACATATGCATTATGTTTTCAATACACCAATGCTAACCTTTCTGCATTTCAAACTTATTTACTGACTGTAGCTCCTCTATTCCACACGCGAAACAGGTGGTTCATACACGCAGCCAATTCTGCCAGGGGGGTTGTTATGGCCCACCAGTGGGATGACCTTCACTTCCTAGGTCATCTCACCTCATTCCAGCTGTACAGGTGTAGACAGGCCGATGGCTACAGTTGCCAAGTAACTTCTGAGCTGTTTGGCTCAGACAGTCCATGAATGAAGATCTTTGGCCCCAAAGTTTAAATATCAAGCCTAAATTGTATCAAGACTGATGAAATGAGCTTTGCTCTACTAAAGCTAAAAGTCAAATCTATAGCTACAGTCTACTGTTCATATGTGAATCCAAACCTTCAATCTAGACAGGTAAGATTAAACTGTGGGTGTGGACCACTTTTACCTATTAGTCTGGCCTTATTAAAGCTTTACTCATGAAAAGTTATTATTTATTGTTTAGTAGAGCCTTCATTACAATGTGACTGCTGGAGCAAATGATGTTGGAGTTCTTCAGGGAATGTTGCCTTTGTCTTTCACAGGTCTATTTGCTTACACTTTGAGTCCCAGACCTTGTTCACCTGTTCACGCTGGCAACATGTATGAGCATCTAACGTAAATTTACTACACACTTTGTGAAAAAGGTCCACACTGAACTCTCAATCATCATCTATTTAAAATAATTTATCACAGAGGATGCTGGAGAGGCATCCGAGATCAGTGCTTTGGATGTAGTGTCACTAATCTCTTTTTTGTGCGTGTGTGCGCGTTTTTTAGACACTAAGCCTCATGTAGATGGTGGCAAAGAAAATGCACTGAAACAGAACTTAATGATAAAAAAGGTAATATTTCATTTCTGCTTTAGTCACTTAGTTACCTCCTAAGTTTGTCTGTGTTTCTGGTATGTTTCTGTTTATTACAAATCAACTATGAACCCATTTTAAATTAAAGAGCATTCAGATTTATAGTTTCACACTGGTTTCTAAGCAGACATTAGTATTGAATTTAAACTCACAACAGTTAAAAATCACAAACTTTCCAGTGAAGTTGAATACAGCACTTGGATTACATTTAAGCTTCAATGAAGCAATGAAATAAGTAGGTTCAGTTTTATATGTACACTAGTTTTTAGAGCGCGCGATCCATTTGCCCATATCAGTCCAACTCCTTTGACTTGTACTGACATCCACAGACTTTTTCGTATGTGTAGTGAATTTGGTTTGCAGCAACTAGCAGCCTCTTCATATAACTTATTCTAGTGCATTTAAAGGTACAGTAATTGTAAGTTGTATGAAACATCTGAGTTTAACTACTTGACTACCAGATGCCCCATTAAGTTAATTTTTATTAATTTGTTGAGTTATTTAATGAATGGAAACATTTTATTTTTATGAATTAACAATATAATTATTTATGATATTTGCAGCTATTACTAACGAGATAATGATGAGCACCTGTGGCAGATGGAAGAGGGGGGACTTTAAGCAGGAAGAATGTAGGAAATGTGAGCACTAGAAGTCTTTGACCTCACATTAGATTAAGTAATTTTGCTCAGATTTTTATTTGTTAAAAGGAAACAAATAAGACAAATTGAAGTCAACAGAATCTGGGTTTGTTGCATTATGATTTGGACTGTTGACGTAGAGAAACAGAGCCCCATAAAGGTGTGCCATGTTTAAAGTTAGAGCAAAAATACTGGTCATACTGGGCTATTGTTAAACTCAGGACTCAGTGTCTTAGAATTTTACTGTTTACTGCATTAACCTTACACATCACACGGGTGACTGTGGCGCAGGAAGGTGGAGCGGTTGTCCATCAATCTCACAGTTGTTGGTTCATTCGCCACCTCCTCCCCAAGACGCTGAACCCCAACTTAGTTGCTCCTGTTGAGCGTTGGCTAACTGCATAGCAGCTCCCCCATCGGTGTGTGTTTGTGAGTGTGAATGAGAAGCAGTGTAAAGTGCTTTTCTACCTATTGAGTGCCAATAGGTAGAGAAGCGCTATATAAGTGCAGACCATTTACATCTTTTAATACATGTCTGATACTCAATTTTATGGGACCTCTGTGACTTAATGCATTCTTTCTTACAGAAGAAATAAGTCCCTTGTGTGCCAGTGTAAAGTACAAGCACTGTATAATCCTTTGAACTCACGAGTGACCAAGTGCTGGGAAAAGCAGAATCACTAGTTGTGAAGTCTCTTGCAAGGCACAACACAAGCTAGACACAGCAGTCGCATCACAGACGTCGTACTGTTTCCTCTCCAGTGCTTTGATTTGGTCTTCTGAAACTCTGCAGAGGCACATTATGTTTGTTTAAGGCTCTGCACATTTGATTGACTATGTCAAGGCATTTTCTTTGCCACCATCTACATGAGGCTTAGTAAACAAAACACACACACAAAAAAAAAGAGGTCATTGACACTACACCCAAGGCACTGATCCCAGATGCCTCTCCAGCACACTGCTCTGAAACTCTGCAGTGTGATACATTATTTTAAATAGATGGTATTGGGGGTTCAGTGAGGACCTTTTTCACAAAGTGTGTAGTAAATTTACCTCAGATGCTTGTGCATGTTGCCAATGTGAACAGGAGAAAAAGGTCTGGGACTCAGAGTGCAAGCAAATAGACCTGTGAAACACAAAGGCAACATTACCTGAAGAACTGAACTGAATACCAGACTAATAGGTAAAAGTGGGCCGCAGCCACAGCTTGGAGGTTAATCTTACCTGTCTAGATTGAAGGGTTGGCTTCACATATGAACATTAGACTGTAGTTATAGATGGAAGTGAAGGTCATCCCACTGGTGGGCCATGACAAACTCCCTAGCAGAATTAGCTCTGTGTATGAACCAGCGTGGATGTGACATTAAATAAAAGAGCCTAAAGCCAGTGCTTTAATCTCCTTTCACGTTAAGTACGATAAATCACACAGGCAAAACAATAAAAATGTGTGACTGGACAAGTTATAGGCTGTACTGTCTTCTACCATGTTGCCAGTTTTACCCTGGTTGGTCAACACCAGTTTATAAGGTGCAGTTGTGTGCAGCCTCGCTAATCCATCCTCCACAATGACATGGTCAGGGTGAGCACGTTAATGCATCAGCATTCCCATGAAGGAACCCGTCTACAAAACAGGACAGAAATCCCTTGTTACGTTAAACATTTATTTTTGTGTACAATCTGCATCCAAAAAAGTCCAGTCACCCTACAACTACATAGAAGTCTTTATCATGAAGCCTTGTGATCAGATGTCCATCTTGGACACAATGAATAATACATGTCTGTGCTTATATTTAAAAAGGCTGTTTCCCATGTGGAATAGAGGAGCTACAGTCAGTAAGCCAGTTTTGAAATGCAGAAAGGTTAGCATTGGTGTAGTTAAAATATAATGGATATGTAGAGTTGTGTATTGCATTACTGTTACTCTCTGCAGCAATGGCTAAAAAGCCAATGTAATCATATTACAGCATTTCTTTTCATTTCTGTGCATAAACTAATGTGGTAAAATCCACACAGTAACCAACTGTCCCTCCTTTCATTATAATGTTAACTTTGATATTTCCTTTTATTTGGCATAAACAGAGTCATAAAGTCACATGCCACATGGAAACTAGACTTCTGTTTGTAGTTCTCCAAGACATTTTCTCTCTCCTCTGAAAGGCTTGTTTCAGCACTAGTGCAGTTGCCATTGAACAGCACTTATATGAGTAAAGTTAGCTCACACTGTTAGCCGCCATTAGCTACACTAGCTGTAGGTGTTGACCTGCCTGCATCGGCTAACGTTATCTGCTTTTGGCTGAGCAGGCAAACACCACAGCCAACTCAAAAACAGGTAAAGATGAGACTCACCTGAGGGACTGTGGCAGCGGCTCTGCGCTCCTCCGTTTAGGCTTTACTGACCGGCCTCGGAGCTTCAGTGATCTTCACTAAGCCTGAGTGCTGACTGTAAGGCACACTGGGAGATGAACCGTACTTGGCCTGTAATGCTGAGCTTGGGAGGCAAGCTGAGGGCAAGGAAAACCTTCCATTACAGACAAATCGCTTTACGCACACACAAATCTTGGAAACGGCAGAACAGTAGTAATATCCACCCATAAAAAGACAGCCAATTTTGAGGGTTTTCAGCATTTTACTTTTACGGGGGACTGTGGCGCAGGAAGGTAGAGCAGTCGTCCACTAATACAATCTCAAAGTGTTGGTTCAATCCCCAGCTCCTCCAGTGAAATGTCAAAGTGTCCTTGAGCAAGATACTAAACCCAACTTAGTTGCTTAAAGTGAGCATAGCAGCTCCTCCATCGGTGTGTGAATAAGAATCAGTGTAAAGCGTGAGTCCCAATAGATAGAAAAGCACAATATAATTGCAGACCATTTACTATTTGATTGTTATACCTTCTCCAGATGAACAACAACAACCGCAATGGGGGGACAATCCAGAGGGTTGTGTCAGGAAGGGCATCTGACGTAAAACACATGCCAAATTAAACATGCGAATCGTGACAATTACTTCCATACCGGATTGGTTGGGGCCCGGGTTAACAACGGCCGCCACCGGTGCTGTTGACCTACAGGGTGGAAATTGGACTACTGTTGGTCAAAGACGAAGAAGAAGGGGAGAAAGGTGTGTTCGTAGGCAGAGAGAGAAGAGGAAATCCAAGAATGTAGGACTGACCGTTGGGACATTGAATGTTGGGACTATGACAGGGAAGGCTAGAGAGTTGATTGACATAATGCAGAGAAGGAAGGTGGACATACTGTGTGTCCAAAAGACCAGGTGGAAAGGTAGCAAGGCTAGAAGCTTAGGAGCAGGGTTCAAGTTGTTCACCATGGGTCAGATAGGAGGAGAAATGGAGTAAGAGTTATCCTGAAAGAGGAGTTTGTGAGGAATGTTCTAGAGGTGAAAAGAGTATCAGACAGGTTGATGAGTCTGATGTTCAATGTTGTGAGTGGTTATGCCCCAAAGGTAGAATGTGAGTTACAAGAGAAGGAGAAATTCTGGAGTGAGTTAGATGAAGTGATGCAGAGCATCCCCAGAGGTGAGGGAGTTGTGATTAGGACAGATTTCAATGGGCATGTAGGTGAAGGGAACAGAGGTGATGAGAATGTGATGGGCAGGTGTGGTCTTCAGGACAGGAATGCAGAAGGACAGATGGTGGTAGACTTTGCAAAGAGGATGGAAATGGCTGTAGTGAACACTTTCTTCCAGAAGAGGCAGGAACATAGGGTGACATATAAGAGCAGAGGTAGAAGCACTCAGGTGGACAACATCTTGTGTAGACGTTGTAATCTGAAAGAGACCAGTGACTGTAAAGTATTGGTAGGGGAGAGTGTAGCCAGAAAACACAGGATGGTGGTGTGTAAAATGACACTGGTGGTGAGGAAGATGAACAGGACAAAGGCAGAGCAGAGGACGAAGTGGTGGAAGTTGAAAAAGGAAGAATGTTGCGTAGTTTTCAGGGAGGAGCTGAGACAGACTCCGGGTGGTCAGGTGGTGCTTCCAGATGACTGGACCACTACATCTAATTTGATCAGGGAGACAGGTAGGAGGATACTTGGTGTGCCACGACGATAGGAGCGGTGGAAGAGGGAGTATTACTCGACCCAGGACCAAAGGCAGCCTCAGAGGGGACCACGACTTGGACAGGTGAGGAGTCCTGGGCTAAGGGAGGTTGTTACCGTCCATACTTGGCCCTGAAGGCCCCTAAGGAGGCCAGTACTTCAGGTATAGGCTCCCAGTCCAGTAGCCAAGATTTAGACCGTATTATCTCCTGTTGAGTCCTGATGGCAGGAGTGTGAAGAGGGTGTGTGATGTGTGTGTGGGGTCGTCCACAATGCTCTTGGCTTTGCGGATGCAGCGTGTGGTGTAAATGTGCATAATAGAGGGGAGAGAGACTCCAATGATCTTCTCAGCTGTCCTCACGTTCCTCTGTAGGGTCTTGCGATCCGAGACGGTGCAGTTCCCAAACAAGGCAGTGATCCAGTTGCTCAGGATGCTCTCAATTGTCCTTCTGTAGAACATGGTCAGGAGAGAGAGAAAAAATTCACCAGATTCCCTCGAAATATTACAGATATATGTTCATGTACAATGCTAGTGCTAGAATCATCAATAAGGCCTCTATCCCTCTTAGATTGTTTTTTACCCATAGATCTTGCTGAGCTAACTTCAATTATTACCTCATCTAAACTAACAACCTGTTGGCTAGACCCTATTCCAACTAGATTGATCAAGGAAGCTTTAACCCTAATAGATACATTCCTATTAGATATCATTAATCTATCTTCAGAAACAAGAGATGTACCACAGACCTATAAGGTAGCTGTAATTAAACTACTACTTAAAAAAAAACGTGTGTTTTAGCCAATTACATACCAATATCCAATCTCCCCTTTATTTCTAAAATCCTTGAAAAAGTAGTTGCAAAACAAATATGTGATCACCTTTACAGGAATAATTTGTATGAAGACTTTCAGTCAGGAATTAGAGTTTACAAAAGTACAGACACAGCACTGGTAAAAGTCACCAATGATCTTCTCTTGGCCTCAGATAATATGCTAGTCTCTATACTTGTTCTTTTAGATCATAATGCTGCTTTCCATACCATTGATCACAACATTTTATTATAGAGACTGGAACATTAAATTGGGATTCAAGGAACTGGATTAGGTTGGTGTAAATCCTATCTGATATATTTCAATTTGTTCATGTTAATGAGGAATCCTCCATGCACACATAGGTTATCTATGGAGTTCCAAAAGGCTCTGTGTTAGGACCAATACTTTTTACTTTATATATGTCTCCTTTAGGCAGCAATATTAGAAAACACATACATTTCCATTGCTATGCTGACTATACCCAGCTTTATCTAGCTACAGAACCAGATGAAAAAAAAACAGTTAATCAACCTTCAAGCATGCCTACTGTCAGGGTCTTGTTGCACTTCCTGTCCCTGGACTTTTATTTTGTGGCCCCTTCTCCTTACTTCCTGTCCTTGGTTCTTTTCCCCAGCTTTGCCCTCGTTGTCCCTCATTGTTTGCACCTGTTCCACCCTCTATTTAAGTTCAGTCTTCCCTTCACTCCCCTGCCAGATCCTCGTCATTGTTAATGTGGTCTCTGCCATTGTGGTCACTGTCTTCATCGTGGGCATCATTGTCATCATTATTACCCTCACCAACTCCACAGTAGACTCTGGACTTTTGGTAAAGCCTGAAACTTACGTTTCTCGAACTCTTGGGAAATCTGGACTCCTGCATCTTGGACTTTGGTATCCTGGACTCTGTGTTTCCTGTGTGGTTTTGGTCTGAGGTTTTGCCTTTTGTTTAATTCAGTATTTTGGTGTAGTCCATAGTTTTTCTCCGCTTGTTTTTATCCTGGTTTCTTTCATGTTTAGGTTTGCTTGTGTGCTCTTCAGTTTGCCAGTGCTTTATGTTGAGTTTGTTTGTGACTGCCTCCCTTTAGTCCTTGTGTTTATGTGCTTTAGTGGTTTAATGTTTATCTGTGCCTTATTTACTCAGTAGCCTCTGTTAGTTCTTTCTTCTCCTAGTCTAACTTATTCCCTGACCCTTAGCTGTGTTTATTATCATGTAAATGATTTCTTACAATAACTTTCAAATGTGATTTAAAAAAATAGCAATAAAAAAATTAGATACAGCTCATTAGTAATGGGCACTACGGTGAGCTATTTTTAGAACAGGCCCGCGGGCCACTGGCACCACGTTGGTGACCCCTGCTCTAGAACATCTTCCACTTACGGAACATTACCAAAATTAGGAGCATCCTGTCGAAAAACTAGGTCATGCATTTGTTCTAGGAGTTGCTAGAGGAAGACCAAAGAAGAGATTTATGGATGTAGTGAGAGACGACATGAAGTTAGTTGGTGTGACCGACGAGAATGCAGAGGACAGGGTTAGATGGAGGCCCATGATTCGCTGTGGCGACCCCTGAAAGCGAACAGCCGAACGCAAAAGAAGAATTATTCAAAGGATTTTATAATATTATTCTTTTTGGTCTTTTATGGTGGGAATGTGGTGTATTTCTACTTTGTTTTTACTGTGTTCATGCATTTTTTTAACAAAGCATTTTTTAATAGTTTAATACAATGACGATAAAGTCTAGAAGTCTAAAGTCTATGATTAACATGACATAATGTTCTGTAGTAAAAATGAAAACACCTACTGAGATGCCATGGTTGTCGCTTGGAGATGCACAACTGCTGTGCACCAAAATCATTAAAATGTGTTTACTAAATCATCAGTGCAGTAATCCAATTACTGAATGTCATCTGGTTTACAATTTGGGTCAGGAGACAGACCAACCTGAAACATGCCTTTGAAGTCAGAAAATTGAGTTCTCACAGCTTTTGCATTTAATAGCTCCCATGTTTCTCTCTTAACTTGTGTTTTCCTTGAACGTGAGAAACCTCTTGCTGTGTGACTGTTAGTGTGTGGTTTAGCTGACAACCTTGGGTGCTGCTTGTCACATGTTTGCGTACATGCAGGGAGTATTTAATGTGTGCAAATAAGCACTTTTCATGAAACGAGAGAGAAGTAGTCTTGTTTGGACTTTAGGTTTGAAATAATTAATTTTTGGTGAGGGCTCAAAGACAAAAACATTGGTAGGAGAACAGTTATTACAGTGTTTTTCGATAGCTTAACGACAGTGGACACAACTGGAATCACATGTGCAAAACTCTAACTACATTTTGCAATACCAACAGTTCATGTGGACCAAACTCTAGCTCGTTTTTCATAGTTTCAGCACAGTTTTCAAAAGTCTACACACTTATACCACGACTTTAACCACAACCTGCACAACACTGAGTGAGAGAGAGAGAGAGACTGACTGACTAAATGACTGTAGTTTTGGAAATGGAACAAGGAAGACAGGTTCGTGGAGGAAGAAGGGTGGCAGGGAGATGGCAGATGCGCGAAGGAAGACAAAGAGCTGTTATTTCAGATGAAATAAGGGCTACACTTATAGACCATGTCGTGAACCATGGTCTCTCATTGAGACAGGCAGGGTTGAAGGTGTAACCCCAAGATCCACAGTGTAATCTGTAATGCAAATTTTCCATCATACAAACCGGTGAGAGTTACATCCTTACAGTAAATGAAAACATTACAGGAATTTATTTTGTATTGCAATTATAGAATATTTACACAGATATATATTACAATAAGTTTCACTGTAAAATATATTTTTACAACAGGACCCAAAGGCTGCCCCCAACAGGAGGAAGAGGAAAAATATTTTCAGATGCGCAGGAAAATGCTATTGTTGACACTGTTGTTGTCAACAATGCAAAAACACTGCGGGAGATTCAAGATAGAGTGCTGGCTGATAATGATGCTGATGATGATAAATGTTACATTCTGTCAGCACAACAACTATTGCTTGAGTCCTACAGAAACACCAAGTTCCAATGAAACAATTATACAGTGTAGCATTCAAGAGAAACAGTGAACGGGTAAAAGAGCAAAGATACCAATATGTCCAGGTAAGATGTCTGAGGTTACATACACAGCTATAAAAATATTTACAATTAAAAAACACACTAGCATTACAACAGTAAAACTGTGCACTTACTGTTTTTCAGAGAGTAATGGAGGTGGAAGCACTGGAAACACCACATTCATTTGTATTTAGCGATGAAGCTGGATTTACAGTAACCTTGCCAAAACAGCTGTCACAGATTGGTTTGCAGCACATCGCAGATTTCTGGTTTTGTACCTGCCTGCATATTCACCCTTCCTCAACCCAATAGAGGAGTTTTTCTTTGCCTGGAGGTGAGAGTGTTTGATCACCACTCACATGACCAAATGTCTATTTTGGAAGCCATGTGTGCCAGATGTGAGGACACGAGTCCCGAGGACTGCCAGGGATGGATAAGGCACTCCAGAAGGTTCTTACCTAGGTGCATGGCAAGAGAGAACATTAGATGTAATGTTGATGAAAACCTGTGGCCTGATGCTAGAGAGAGGCAGGATTAGCCCCTCAATTATTTGTTCGAATTACAGTATGTACTTGTAGTTAGTCTACCTTTTTTTTCTTATTACTGTAATTACTACATACTATTGAAGCAAACTGCTAATTTTCATTTACCTTAAAGAATTGTTATGTTCTAAAAATGTTTAAAAATCATGTGAATGAATATCACTCTACTTTTTTGAAGAAAATATTACTTTGTATGAAGTCAATAAAATTGTTCAAACTGTAAAGATGAAAAGTCTGTATTTTCTGTATTGGTGTTTTATGCTAGTGTTTTTACTCTCAGTATGTTATATGTGACAGTGTGTGTTACCTCAGTGAGGGTTGTGCATAGTGTGGCTGCACTGAGCCTGTTTTGAGCCATGTGTTAAGGGTTGTGTTGCTTGCAATGAGTTTTGCAGGTGATCTGAACTGTTTAGCTCAGGTGACTGTTGGTAGTGCAGACTGTAGTTAGAGTTTTGCACATATAGCTCCAGTCGTGCTCACTGTCGTTTAGCAATCGAAGAAAACTGTAAAAGCTTTAGTGACGTGTTTTTCACTAATACTGTCTCTGTAGTAGACTTGTACTACACTTGCACTTGTAATGTGACTCCACCGTGTGAAGTTATCATTATCACTTATGTCCAATCCCATATTTCCCTATATTACAGTCAGTTTCTAAATGTTAATTTTATTTACATTTTTTGTAAATTGTTGAACTTTTCAGCTTGGGATCACTTAAAAAAAGATGTCTACTGTCATGATCTGACCCTCATTCACATCCTGCCCTGGACTTTTATTTTATTCCCCTTTTTCTCCACTTCCTGTCCCCAGATAAGTTCTCCAGTTTACTGTCATCATCAGTCACAATTGTTTTCACCTGTTCCCCTGCCTTTTTAAGCCCAGCTCTCCCCCTGTTCCTGGTTGGATCATTGTCTTTGTTTGCTGCTGCCATTAATGCAACATGCCATCTCCTAGTTTACCCAACTCAAAGTTCTTGGACTCATGACCCAGTGGACTTCTTGTGGACACTTTTGTGTCAGTCCTTCCCTGTGTGTGGGTTTTTTTATGATTTGTTTTCTAGTGTGTCTTGGTTTAGTTTATGGTTTGATGAATGTTCAGTTTTCCAGTTTTCTGTTATTTTTCAGATTGTTGTTTTATTTTCCATTACTGAACTTATGTCAGCTTTGTCCTCCTTTACAGGAGTGAATTTATGTTAGTTGTTTGTTCTTGTCTTTTCCCTATAATGGTTAATAAAGCCCTTTTACCATACACCCCTTCTCTCCTTATTGCGCTTGGGTCCACCCTAGCCTGACATCTTAAGGATACATTAAACATTATGTACATACTCTTAGTGTAGATATGCTGTGAGAAAATCACACAGCAATGTACAGTATCTATAGAACATATTTTATTTTTGACCTTCTTCAACTAAATGTTAGTGAAATTACAGTCATACTGTAATTGGAATTACATGCATATTGAAGAATTCTTTACCTTAGACTTTTACATCCAATGCCAGTAAGAATTTGAAGTCAGTTGATGTGTAATCATTGAAAGTAGTTGCAGTATAATTATGACATAAGAGATGCTATGCACAGAGACGACAAAGAGATGCTGTAGCTGATGAATGCTTCTACAAGTTTCTCATGCAAGTTGTTAGGAACACACGGCAGGACATGAGAAAAGGGCAGCAATTTCACCAGCCTTAACAAAGCACACAAGTGTACTAACTAATGAAATGAATGTTGAAAACACTGACATGGATCAAAATGAGCGTGCAAATTATAAAGGTGGCAGTACACACACATACTGCTCCTTGTGTGTTCCTCTCCAGCCAATTAACTTCCTCAGATCTTTAGACCAGGCTGATTCCTGAGAGGCAGCAGAGCGTGAGTTCACTGCGTTCAGGAAGTAATCAATCCCCTGCACATGGCTCTTTGTTTGTTTCTCAACTTCCTTGAAATTTTCTGATGTTACTCTCATGAATGAAGACGATTGGGAAATAAAGGGCAGAGCCATATTCACAGAAATTCACATGTAGCAAGGTATCTCCTAGGCTCCATTCACATTTTAATTTTTGCGTCCTCATCATGATTTTCTAACTGAAGTTTACTTGTTATAGTGTGATTACTGGATTCCAATGGCTTGTGTTACAGTTTGAACACAGTTTTCAAAACTCTACACACATGCACACTGTGGATTTACAGCACTTTGTTTAAATGCTAACACACTGCTGTCAAAACTGTGAACCACACATTCAAAAGAGAATACATTGCACATCACATTACACAGCCTTGTGCCTTTTTTTATTACAGTAACATTTTCAAATATATCATTATCAGCCAGCACTCTATCTTGAATCTCCTGCAGTTTTATTGCATTGTTGACAACAACCATGTCAACAATAGCATTTTCCTGCACATCTGAAAATATTTTTCGTCTTCCTCCTGTTGGGGGCAGCCTTTGGTCCTGTTGTAAAAACATATTTTACAGTCAAACTTACTGTAATATATATCTGTGTAAATATTCTATAATTGCAATACAAAATAAATTCCTGTAATGTTTTCATTTACTGTAAAGATGTAACTCTCAGGTTTGTATGATGGAAAATTTGCATTACAGATGGCACTGTGGATCTTTGCAGATGTGGTTACACCTTCAACCCTGCCTGTCTCAATGAGAGACCATGGTTTACGACCTGATCTATAAGTTTAGCCCTTATTTCATCTGAAATAACAGCTCTTTGTCTTCCTCCACACATCCGCAATCTCCCTCCCAGCCTCAATGAAATCATTCAAACTGTAAAGATGAAAAGTCTGTATTTTCTGTATTGGTGTTTGATGCTAGTGTTTTTACTCTCAGTATGTTATGTGTGACAGTGTGTGTTATCTCAGTGAGGGTTGTGCATAGTGTTTGGCTGCACTGAGCCTGTTTTGAGCCATGTGTTATATAGCGCTTTTCTACCTATTGGCACTCAAAGCACTTTACACTGCTTCTTATTTACCCATTCACACTCACAATCACACACACACTCTTACACCAATGGGGGAGCTGCTATGCAGCTGGCCAACACTCACCAGGAGCAACTAAGTTGGCGTTCAGTGTCTTGCACATGCTCAACATGTGACTGACAACTGTGAGATTGGTGGACAACCGCTCTACCTTCCTGCGCCACGGTCGCCCCAGTTGTGTTGCTTGGAATGAGTTGTGCAGGTGATGGGAACTGTTTAGCTCAGGCAAATGTTAGTAGTGCAGACTGTAGTTAGAGTTTTGCACATGTAGCTCCAGTTGTACCCACTTTCATTCAGGGGCGACTGTGGCGCAGGAAGGTAGAGCGGTTTTTCACAAACCTCACAGTTGTTGCTTCAATCCCCGGCTCCTCCGGTCACATGTCAAAGTGTCCTTGAGCAAAACACTGAACCCCAACTTAGTTGCTCCCGGTGAGTGTTGGCCAGCTGCATAGCAGCTCACCCATCGGTGTATGAATGTGTGTGTGTGTGTATGAATGTGTGTATGAATGTGTGTGTGATTGTGAGTGTGAATGGGTAAATAAGAAGCAGTGTAAAGTGCTTTGAGTGCCAATGGGTAGAAAAGCGCTATATCAGTGCAGACCATTTACCATTTAGCAATCGAAAAAAATAGTGTAATAGTGTTAATGCACTTTTAATTTGGTCAGAGCCTCGATGTGCGTGTTCCGTATACCCAGGAAGGATACTTCAATACAACAGTGCTATGTGTAAGCCCATAGATTTAGAAGAAATAAAAGGCATTAGTGTAACACTGATATAACTGACTGGGCTTTTCTGCTGAAGTGAATTGAATTCCCAATTAATTTTTTTTTTTAAACTTCCCGTCCTCCTTCCTATTAGACTTTTTCCCCTTCTTATATTATGTCGATTTTGGCATCAAATTTGGAACTGGGGTTTCTAATTAACTACACTTAAAGCTCCAATCACCATCAATCACCAACGCAAAAGGATACTGCCTTCAGCATCAGCAGAAGGTCTTGATAATAAGGAATGTTTTTTTTTTAATTATTATTATTATTTGGGAATAAGAGCAGGTTGGTCAAAACAGAGAGACACACAGACACAAAACCATTTACACTCACAATTACACCTATGGGCAATTTAGAGTAACCAGTACCTGGTGTACCTGGTGGAAGCCCATGCAAGCACAGAGAGAACATGCCATCTCCACACAGAAATGGTGGAGACACGAAGCCCACAACCTTCTAGGTGTGAGCAGAACTAACCACTCCACCCCCTGCTGCCCAAAATGTACTTTATTTAACCTATTTGGTATGTAAATTACAGTAATAGCAACAATTTTCATCACCTGTGGGCTGATCTCAGTGACAAGGTCGTCTCGGTCCAAATAACAGATATAAATTTTGGGGCATGTGTGTAAAACTACACTGCTATTAAAGTTGGTCACTAGGCAAGTTGACACTGGCAAATTAGTTAAGAGGTAAGCAACCACATCTGTGGCCATGGTTAAAGCTATCAAATGACTAATTGCATTTAGGTTAATCATATCTGGGAAAGGCAAGGCTAGTGTTTATACTTGTGTTGGGCTATTGCCTGTTCCAATCTCATTTGCTTCTTTGTGTCCATGCCTCTATACCTTCGTTTTTGTGATAAGTCTGTTTATAAGTTCAATTTCTTTTTCTTCTTCTTTGTTTTTAATTTTCTTCCAAGTGGTGCTATGTTACACTCACCAATTCCAAGCTACCATTTGCCTTGACCGGTTGGGGTGAGTAGAAAGTGGAGAGAAAAAAGAAAAGAGCATTGGAAAACACACAGCTCGAAACCTATGGACTCCTGCAGAAAGGTACAGATAACGGGAGACATAACTAACTTTGGTATGCATGAAAGATTCATCATTAACATGAACAAATTGGAATCTATCTCATAAATAATATTTAATTGCTTTAAATCACCTATTAAATTGCCCTTAGTGCAGTTCCTTTAATTCTAATTACATGTTACAGTCTCCGTAATAAAATGTTGTGATCAATGGGTGTCGAATACAGCAGTAAGGTCTAACAGAACAAGTATGGTGACAAGTCCATTGTCTGAAGCCAAGAGATTGTTGGCTACATTTAACAGCGCTGTTTCTGTACTATGATGAAGTCTAATTCTTGAATGAAAGTTTTCAAGGTAATTATTCCTGTACAGTTGGTTGCACAAGTGATTTGCAACTACTTTTTTAATAATTTTAGAAATAATGGGGATATTGGCTATTGGTCTGTAAATGACTGAAATGACTGGGTCAAGACAGGTTTTTTAAATAGCAGTTTGATTACAGCTACCTTATAGGCCTTTGGTACAGTTTCTATAGATAGATTACCAGTGTAAGGTTTGTCCATTCCAGGCTACTGTAGAAACACAGAAGCATAAAATAGCGACCTCATTTTAAGAGGTTAAAAACTCTACAGGCAACATTTAATATGCTGCAATACTACAGCTCAGTAATGTACTTTTGACAAGAATAAACATACAGTAAGGTTCACTGTGAACTAAGATTTTTTCTAAGTTGAAAACAAAAGCTAAATCACATAACACTGATTTGCAGGAAAATAACTAGAGCTCATACAACACTATTTAACAATGAAACCTATCATTTTACTTCTTGATTTAAAAAAGTTACAAAATTTTGTGGGAGGACCACTGTTTAACACATACATGAATTTTATTTGCGCACAAACGGAACCTAAACCCGGCACCTAAATCAAAAAGAGCTGTCTTTGTGTGAAATCCTAGCGTTACACTGTAACTACTGCACAGCTCGGGGCTAGGAATTTAACACTTAAGATTAGATAACATTGACTCACTCAGACACAAAGATCATTTAGTTTATTTTTGTTCTAAATATTCTTTGCAAATGAAAAATACATTTTCAAAGTGCATTAGTATAATATTGAGTTGGCACACAGCAGGTGTCATTTTTTGACACTGCACATTAGTCACTACATACACAAATCCACCTTGAACATAATAACCACTGTGGTTTCCATGATCTTAGTGAGTATTTTTTTTAGAGAATTTTAAATAATGACTGCAAACCGCTGCTTTCTGCTTCAATAACAATGGTGTCTTGTAAACACATGTCCATGTCTCCTGCATTTGCAATGCCAGACATTTGTATGTGAAGAATAAAATAAAAAACAAATAAGTTACAGGCATTACATCAACCTTAAACAACTGAAGCTTAAACATGAAGGTTGTAGCCCCCATCACAAAAGATCAATGTCAGACATATACAGTTGGTTGAACCCTCATAAACTTTACATGTTGCAGATATATGCATCATTTTAAAACTTTAACCATCTTATGCCATATGAGCTTTCATATGATACATAGTGATAATGGCTTTATGTTTCCCTTGTTTTATCATAAAATAATGTGCTTTAGTGACTATTTGGCAAATTATTATTAAACTAAGAAATTGGAAACAACCAAAAAACAACAACAAACTTTGAGCCACACAAAACAAGAATAGTAAGGAAATCAATTTAGGCATTAAACACCAACATAAATCAGAACACAAATATAAAACAATGACAAAATAAAAAACTATGGCCTAGTTCCCATCATACACAACAAACTGGCAAGAGACACACACTGCATAGCTGAAATGTCACTGCATCATAAAAATGAAATTATTACACCAAAAAAAAAAGAAAAAATAAAGAAGTACAGCGTTTGGGAAATAGCCATCTTTGCTGTAAACCACAATTAAATTACAAGATCTGATATTACAGTCCCCCCCCCTCCCCTCAATCTCTTACATGCCATTACTGGGCTTATTTAACTAAACACCACAAAACACCATCTACAGACACACTTCTTAGAATTAGAAACACTGTTCTCCTGTTTTCACACTATTTAAAAAATGTTGACCTTTCTGTGGAAACTCTACACACTAGTCCCTTCTTATGTCACTATCTACACCATCTGCTCATTGAGAGAGCACTGCCATATATTATTACCTCACGTTGACAGCTATAACACAATTAAAACACAGTTGGTGAAAACACCAAAAGTCAGTATTGTTCAAACACTTATCAGGTCCTTAGGATTAGTAGATAAAACAAGGGTCAGTTCACTTGTTTTGAAACAATGGACCCACAAAGACCTGAGGGCAGAGGAAGAGGACACAGGAGAGCAGGTGGATAAATGAGTTTTGGCTAAAGCTAATATCTGATGTCTGATGTTGATGAGATTCTCAGGCCTCGCTCAGATCAGAAATTGGATGCTGTTGGAGAATTTGATTTCTGTTGTTGTGTGCAGTAGCTGTGGTAAGTTTTTCACAAAAAGTTCAACAATTCTGAATGATGTGTGAAACCAGGACAATAGTTGGTATAGTTATGGGAAATGAGTCTGTCTCTTGGTGGGTGGTATTATATTTGGGAAATGTAGTTAACAGTGCCGGTAACAGTACGTAACAGATAAAGAAAACCTGTAAACAGATTCCTCCAGGAAGAGATACACCCACAGAGGGTTTAGATTAGCTTTGCACAAAAACTGGAAGCAGGAGAGGTCCTGTCACTCCATATTGTCTACTGTCAGATGAAGGAATTAATACTCCACAGAAAAGTTATTCAGACATTAAGTGACAACAAACAGCTCTGTGGTTTCATTAGTTGGCATTAGACTTGTTTCCTGATCAATTATTAGGCAATTAGTATCCTTTAAATTCCTTCTCATTTACGCATTGGCAAGGGCCGCGCTGACCTAATCCACCGGGAGCAACTACTTTGGTGTTAAGTGTGATACCAAAGGACAATTCAACATGCATCAGAAGTCAACAGTTTCTGCTTCTCAAAATCCTAACTTTATCACAGAGTACATGGTAGTAGTAGTAAAAAAGTGTGCCATTCTAGTCATTAAGGGAAAAGTTGTGCTGAAAAAAGAAAAAAACACAATGTTAATGTCACATAGAAAGGTCTGCAGATGAGTTAAAGACAGCAAAATCACTTTCTAAATGCGTTATGGTGTGCTAATTTAAGTTCAGAATTACTCTATTTTGTAGAAATGACGGCCAAAACAAAAATGATAAACAAGACTTATCCTGACACTTGTTAGTGTGAATGAGACCCACAGCTACTCCCATTTTTGTCATGCTAGAATCTACTTATGTGGTAATGTTTTATACAATTTGGTTAATTTCCAATGTTATGCATTTAGACATACTAACAAAAGAGTGGCTGTTCAAATATTTTGAATATCTGGGTCTGGGTTTATTGTAAATGATGTAATCCATTTGTTAGCCTTGCTTTTCAATTTTGAGTGAATTTGTTGTTGTAGTGGGCTTTTTATGTGGAATAGATTTGGCTTTGGCTTGTCCCTTCAGGGTTCATTACAGTGGAACATGTTCTGCACGTTTATTTGACATGAGCAATCCTGCTCACAACTTTCCCCATTTGTTTATCCGGGCTCAGGACCGGCACCAAGGTGGCCCCTGGTGGCTGGGCTCTACCACTGAGCCACCAGGCCCCCCATATTGTTATGTGGAATAAGCAGTACTTGCAATACTAGGAAAAGTCTCAGACATAATATTCAAAAATCTGATTTGGTCTTTTATACCATTTAAATGTGGGAAAACCTTACACAATGAGTTACATTCAAATTCATAACTTGTGCAAATTTCACAAATAGATTTTTGAAACAAAAAAACAAGGGGAAAAAAAATCCTTTTCAGTCATACGGAAAAAAATAGGTGCCTTGGAAAAAAAACCCTGAAAAACTTAAAAGATCTGATCCATCTGCTGAGCTTTGAAAAGGTACTGACTACATCTAAATTAACCACCTTAACATGAAGGACAGAAGAGTTACATCCAGGTAACCACCACTTTTGTTGCTTGATATCTGGCAAGAAATGTGACAAGCCAAACTCTTCATATTCCAGTGATCAATGAGACTGGAAAGAATAGTGTTAAGCTGCTTTACAGTTAGTTCAACAAGCCATTGGTCTGTTTAGACAGTTTACTTCTCCATTGGTGCCGTCCAACTGCAGTCCATTCAGACCTCTTCAGGCTTACAAAGTGCAAGCACAACAAACAAAACTAAAAAAGGGAACAGAATCTTCCTTCTTCACACCCCTGAGTCTGAGTACATGCCATTGATCAGGTAGTCCACCTGTGTATAGTCCTTCCGTCTATAGCTCTCATAAGCTTGTGAGACAAACACAGACACAGTGACCAAAAAGAAAAGCAGGCCAAAGAGCAGGACAGCCAGTAAAGACGTTGTGTCCACCAGCTCCCTGGTCAGTGCACCTCCTGCTACTTCTACCATGGCAACTCTTGTTCCTGCAGGATGACTGACAGGAGTAATAGTCCTGTTTGCAGGCCTTGTGGGTAAAGAGGGGGCCTGAATTAGTGGCATCTCAGTACTTGGGGCATCTGGCTGAGGTGAGGCAGAAAATGATGATGATGGAGAAGACATCTTTGTACCTGTGGTTCTAGTGGTAGTAAACACTGTGCTACCCTTCATAAGTGTAGTTGATTTTGCAGTTGTTGGAGGGTGTGGTGGGGGTGGTGCTGTTGTTGTTAGTGTCATTGTAGAGGTTGGTATATATACATTTGTAACTGTTGAAGTCACCAATACAGAGGTTATGTATTTATTCCTAACATGCTGTGTAGTGCTGGAAGAAACAGTACGAGTGCTAGTCAAGGAACCAGCATGAGGAGCTTGACTGGGTGAGCCTGTGTTAATAAAAGGATAAAGGGTTGTGTGCTGCATGTCTGTCTCTGGTGATGAAAGCTGAGTGTGTGGTGATTCTGGCTGCTGTTTGGATGCTGAGGATGGTGAAGGATGGTTTCCAACTTCTTTGGGTGGGAACAAAGATGCTGTAGGGTCATTGAATGTGTGGTTGGTTGAGGTTTGGATGCGGGAGAAAGATGAGTTGAGGGGCGAAAGCTTATTTGTATCAGGAGGGAACGGTGTCCGCTTGCTAATTTGGTTGAGATCTAAGAAAGAGGACAGATTCTTCTGTAGTGTAGTGGTCGTCACTGAGGAATCCTTAGCTTTGGCATTTTCACTGACACCATCATCACCACCTAGGGAACAACAGATTGCATGAATGTCCAAACTCAAAACTAAGGGATGAAAACAATTCATAACAATACACATTAGCTAAAAAACCAAATCCACTGCAGACCTGTACATGATTGATAAAAAACAAAACAATGCCACCTTAACAAACATTAATTACAAAGCATAAAAAGTAAAAACCCAATAGCAGTAAAAAGTAAAACATACAACAACACCCATCAGTCTTACCCCACACATTAACACTGTCTACTGCACATCCACTTACGTCCATTTCAAGATGTGCTGATACAACAGAGGAGAAAATACTATTTGTGGTAGTTAAGCTGCATTAGGAGACTGCATAGTTTAGGAACTTCCACAGCCACATTGCACTCAATTTCCCACAATTGCTCCTCTGCCCACAGATTTTAGGCTATAGTCTGGCGCAGGGGTCACCAACATGGTGCCCTTAGGCACCAGCTAGCCCGCAAGAACCACATGAATAGCCCGCGGGCCTGTTCTAAAAATAGCTCACCGTAGTGCCCATTACCAATGAGCTGTATCTAATTTTTTTTTGTTGCTATTTTTTAAAATCACATTTGATAGTTATTGTGATCTGTGTCATCACATAGATGAATATCATTAATTTAATTAATTATTAATAATGGTAGCCCTTCACATTAATCGGTAGCCAAGAAGTAGCTCTTTCAAAAAGGTTGGCAACCGGGACGATGATGAAAGGAATATGTCAAGAGTCAGCTGACCATATGAACAGTGAGACAGGTTTTTCTTGCTGAAACCATTCCTGCCGTTTGTACAGGCCTTTCAGACCCCCCCCCCCAAAAAAACATGCTTCCTATTTAAATGATAGGGGCCAAAGTCCAAAGTTCTGTGCAAAAAATGCATTAATAGGTTTCTATGAAGTCAATAAATGACCTTCTAAACAGTTTAGATCAAATAGATAGCTTTGATAGCTGGAGCATTTTTGTACAAACTACACTCTTTTTGTTACTTTCCTTCAACTGCAAATAATCAAATTAAATGCACCGGACACCAAAAACTAACTCAAGATATTCACTTCTTTTAAGAAACTCATGCTATTTAAGCCTCATATTTGAATACATTTTTAAACAGAACAATGACTGGTGTTTCTTTGAGGCTTGTATTAAAAGGAAGAATAATTACACCATGAAAGACTGTGGGCACCTTACTATTGCTATAACTTTAACTTCACTAAAATTTATTTTACTTTGCGGAACATCATTTTGAATGCATTTGAACTGAAAGCCATGCAGTTCCAGAGTCACTTACTGTGTTTTCAAACTGACAAACCTCCGGACTGTATCACTTTACATGTGTACAGCTTGCAGGAGGAACCATGTAAAGGTATGTCCTTTGTTTTTTTACATATTTGATGCTAAATATCTGCCCATGAAGTTAATGCCAAGTAAATTTTGATTGACTTTTTTCATATGTAGTCTGGTTTTTGACAAATTTTGTTTGCTCATCACTAATTTCTTTCTGCATTTTGTCTCAAGACAGCTTCGGTCAACTTAAGTTGTACTCTTGATAATCTTCATTATACAGGTGGATAGTGATAGTTCCTGATTTCTATATTCTTCCTTCTTTTATCACTTCACCCAGTGATTAATGCCAAGGCCTTTTTACATTTAAGGGAAATACTGAGTCAACGTGATTTTGCTGGTGAAGAAACATTTTTTACTCAGTTGATAGGTACACCAAGCTAAAACTAGGTCAGTGTAATCCAACAGTTCTAAATTCTGCTTCATTAAAGTGAAAACTGGCATTATTGGAAAAAAAAGGATCATTCAGGAAGTGGTCATGGTATTAGTATTGAAATTTTTAAAAGATAGCCATTCCTGGTCACACTGGTGCCTGCTGTTAAACGCTGTAATGTCTTTTTTAGGATCTTAGTAACGATTCTTGTAACGGGTCCTGCCTTTTGAAAGTTGACTAGGTGGGCTGCTATTTAGATTTACCCACTGTTCCTCTGTTTATTAGAGTTAATTTAATGCTTCAGTTTGGTTACCTTCATAGAGTCGTATTATTATTTTGGCCTTTGCTTTGCTCATTCATTTAAAACACTGTGTATATGTATGTATGTATGTTTTTTTAGGGGCTGAGCTGAACAGTTTAATGGCCACTAGGAGAAAGAATCTCCTGTGGAGTTCTGTGAAGCACTTGATTATTATCAGTCTCTGGCTGAAAGTGCTCCTCTGTGTAGCCAGCAGGCCAGGCATTGGAGTGAGTGGGAGGGGTTTTCCAGAATTGAGGAGTTTTAAAAAACATTCTCCTTTCAGTCACAACATGCAGAGGGCCCAGCTTCTCCCCCCGAACAGAACCACCCATCCTTATTAGTTTGTCCAGGCTGTTACTGTCTGTCACCTTCATATTCCTGCCCCAGGAAACCACAGCACAGACGATGAAGCTGGCTACCACAGACTCATAAAATATCTGCAGCATGGTGCTGCAGTCTCCTTAGAAGAACACTAGAACTTTAGAACACTAGAGCTGTGGCTATTGGCTGATGATCTGTGCTCTGCCATGTCAGTTAAATGATCAGCTTGATTCAAATTTGTATTGACATCTGGATTTTAATGAAAGCTTTCTTAAACTGTAGCTGATAGGTCTGCTTAACATATGAAATTGTGCAACCACACAAGCATATATTTCTTGCATTGTTTGCAGGTCTGCTAATACTGCATGTATTAAAAGCTGTATATCCGGGCCTAACAAATTATTTATTCTTACCTGATTCTTGTGAAACAAAATCTATTAGTCCAATAAAAGCTTAACTATTCATCTAATCTTACTGTTTGACATACGTTAATATTTGCATACTCACATGCATTGGAGCAGTTAGCTTTTGTCGAGTTGAGGTGCATTAAGACTTTTACTGGGGCATCTTTAGATGCTTTGGAGCAGAAGGAGTCAGTGAGGAGGAGCAGCAGGCAGAGGACTTGAAGACACACTGAAAGACTAAGCTGCAGTGGTGAGTTATACATGGACATGGTGGGTTGGAATGGAATGACAGACACACACACTACCAAACAACTACACACACTCAGCGGGCACAGTCCAGTGCGCACAATCAACTTGTACACACAAGAAGGTGAGGCTCAACTGAAGGATGAAGACCAGGAGGTCATGAAGGCAACATCCACTTTCTTGACCTACAAAAGACAACAACACCAACACAAGCATATGTGAACGGCAGCTATTAGAGCAACAGAAAAGATGCTGCTAGTACATAATGAAAACCAATTTGCAGAGATGTTATATTTATTTGTAATAAATAATGCATTGAATCAATATTGAGACCCCTCAACTGGTATATTTTACAGCTGAAATCAGTTGACAGTACTCTATCTTGAGTTTTATACTTTAGAGTCAGCTGTTAAACAGAAACCATTCCAAAATAACTGTTTCGAGGTGACGGTGGCTGAGGTAGTAGAGCAGTCGTCCACCAATCCCAGGGTTGTTTGTAAAATGTTTGTAAAAAGGCAGTAGTGTAATAAAATAAGATGCTCAGTGTACTTTTTAAAAAACACAAAAATGAGGAAACAGTGCATTTAGTAGGAATATTTTTCAGTTGCTGGTTTACCCTCCACAAACCAAATGTGAGGAATGTCTACCATCTAGTGTCCCAACAATGCAAGTGGTGGCTTACAGCACTGGTTTTCATCTCTGCTCCTAAAGTAACCCAGCCCAGTAACCTTTGTTTTTTAATCTTCGCACTGCTGATTACTTTTATCAGATGTATTTAGTCAATCAGGAGCTGGAAGATAATGTCATAGATGAGGATGGAGCAGGGAAAAACATAGTGAATTGGTATTATCTAGTTTCCGATTGACTGCACATACCTAATCCAGGTAATCAGCAGTTGGGAGGACAGAAACAGTTAAAAAACAAGCAGGGCAGGGGTTCTTGAGGACCAGGGTTGGAAACCACTAGCACAACCACAGTATTAGTAAACCAAGCGTGTGGCTTAGGGTTGCTGTTTCTGATAAAAAAAAATTTGGGCGAGGCAGGTCATAAACTGTCTGTCTCTGAGCCTAACCCTAACTGCTCCTGTGGAGCAGTGATTACAAATCACACTGTAGTTGTACTGAGCAGCTTCCAGGTGTGTGTGAATGTGATCAAGGCAATCCTAGAAACAATTGGAGGACTCTCAGTGAATCTGTCCTGAATAAATAAAGAATACAAATTAAAGTCTTAGTCCAAAAAATACTGAAACCCTCTCCAGGACTGAGCAATAGGCTAACTAATCCATGAAATGTAATGATTTTGTTCTGTACATTTGATTACAATATTAAACTTTCTACAAAAGAAAACAAAATCTAGCTAAAAGTTAAGCTGTCAAAACTACTTATTTTTGTTTCTAGCCATGTAAAATCAAAGTCAATGTCTAAATTCGTTCAGCCTCAGCAAAAGGAGACCTGCCCTAAATGTCAACAGGAAAACTTCACGTCATTCCAGTGTCTGTCTACGTGGAGAGAGGCTGTAAGTTAGTGCAGCGAGTCAGCATGAGAAAAGGATCCATCTCTATTCAAAGGCATAGTGATTAAATCTGCATCAGGAACTTTACAAACAAGACATTATGACATTTAATTAATAAGCAAAGACAGATCAAGTTAGTGTTTTAACAAATAGCAGGGGTTTTTTTTTAAAGTGAACCTCATAGTTTATCTAATTATTGTTGTTGGATCAGTGTACTATTAGCGCACCTCAAGACCTTATAGAATATCAAAGAAACCTAGTTAATGTACACCTGCCGTATGTGTTAGGTACTAAGCCAGAAAACAATTCATTAGAAAAACGCTTATAGCACGGTAACGCTAACTATGGTCCAAGTTCAACTAGCTAACATGAGTACCGATGAAGTATAGCCCTTATTAACAGAGTTGCTGTCAATGTAAGGAAACAAAGTGCTAAAGTAACCCCTAACTAAGTTAATTAACGGGGAGAAAACAATTTCTACAGCTAGTTAACATGGCAATACAATGTGGCTGCGACATGAGAAATGGTGTAAAGATATTTCCTCAATAAAAAACAGTAAACATCCACATTGTAGTCAGCTAATGCTAACAAACCATTTCTTCACGGTGTTTTTCTAGTAGTAATATCAGCTATAGTTGAATGGTCATTAGCATACAATTCCTATGATTTCGGCGACTTACCAAAGCTGACTTATGGCCCATAACCAAATCATGGATAATTTAAGGAGAACAGCCACAGAGCCAGGCTGAACTTGACACTTCCTGGTACGAGAAGCCAACCGTTCTTCTTCTTCAGCTTTATTTCTTGCAGCTGGCACACTTAGATATTACTGCCCTGCCCTCTGCACACAGGAGAACCTGCCCGTACACAGTGCCAATCCGAACTATATGCTGAGATTTTTAGTCTAACTTTATTTTTTTAATAGGTTACAAAATTGAAGCGGTGTTGTTGCTATTTTGTCAAAAGTGAGTGTTGGCCAGCTGCACAGTGTATGGTTGTGAGTGAAAATGGGTGAATAAGAAGCAGTGTAATGCACTTTGAGTACCGATAGATAGAAAAGCGTTATGTAAGTGCAGACCATTTACCAGAAAAACATCATCTAATTAATAAAAAAAATTTTCTATTTAGTAAATGATTTAACTAAATCTCTCTCCCATTGTAACCGAGGCTGAGAATTGAATCAGGTATTTATATCGGTACAGTAATGTCTATTCTATTTTAGAAACTGTGTCTTTGTCTGTTGCTATAGAGCTTTTAAAGTTCGATCTATCTCAGCTGTATGTGTACAAGTGCTTTAACCATTTTTTTAATTTATAGAGCATTTTGTAATAGTGCATTGTCTCTCACTGCAAACCTTTCCTTTAAGTGGGTGAAATTTAAGTTCTCTATGCTCCATGATATGTGAGACTGTGAATATGTTAGTTCCGAAGGTTGCTTCTAGAACGTTTCCTTAAACAGAGATTTAAGCATGGTTCTGGGATTGATCCCGTAATTCCGAGATAGTTTTTCCTCCAACCAATCATAAAAACCATTACACCTTTCTTGTCCACGTCCCCAAATCAGGGCAATCTAATATGAAATTCAAAATAATACACATAAACATTTGGAACAGTCCAACTGTTTTTACATCTGGGGAGAACTATTATTTATGGTTAATTCTAGGTTTGTTCCCTTTCCACAAAAATGTTGAAAATTACTTTATCTTATCAAAATAAATTTTAGTTATATATACAGGAATAGAAGCAAATAGAAATATTAACCTTGACAGAATATTAATGTTGTAACTATGACAGGGAAGGCTGTCATGATGACATGATGCTGAGAAGGAAGGTGTATGTGTGTTCAGGAGACCAAGTGGAAATGTTGCTAGGCTAGAAGCTTAGGATCAGGGTTCAAGGTGTTTTACCATGGTGTGGATGGGAAGAGCATTGGAGTAGGAGGTATTCTGAAAGAGGAGTTTGTAAGGAATGTTCTAGAGGTGAAAAGAGTATCAGGCAGGGTGATGAGTCTGAAGCTGGAAATTCAAGTTGTGATTTTAAATGTTGTTAGTGGTTTTTCCCCACAGGATGTGAGTTAGAAGAGAAAATTTGGAGTGAGCTAGATGAAGTGATGGGAAGTATTTCCAGATTTGAGGGGTGGTGATTAGTGCAGATTTTAATGGACATGTTGGTGAATGGAACAGAGGTGTTTAGAATTTGATGGGCAGGTTTGGTGTTTAGGACAGGAACGCAGAAGGACAGATTGGTAGAGGAAAGTGGACAAGGAGACTTGGCAGTGGAATGAGGAAGTTTAAGCGTGTATACAGAGAAAAAGGTTAGGTAAGAAGAAGTGGGACTGAGAGGAGTGAAGAGAGTAGTCAGGAGTACAGGGAGATGCAGCGTAAGGTGAAGATAGAGGTGGGCAAGGCCAAATAAAGAGCATATAACGACTTGTTTGCTAGGTTGGACAGTTAGGAGGGAGAGGTGGATTTGTACAAGGTGGCGAGGCAGAGGGATAGAGATGGAAAGGATGTGCAGCAGGTTAGGTTGATTTAAGATAAGGATGGGAATGTATTGACAAATACCAGGAGTGTGATGGGAATATGGAAGGAGTACTTAGAAGATTTGATAAATGAGGAAAATGAAAGAGAACAAAGCATAGAAAAGATGACTCAGCCTTTACATTGATCCTTATTCACCCATTCGCACTCATAATCACACACACACACCGATGGAGGGGCTGCTATACAGCTGGCCAACACTCACCGGGAACACTTCGACATGTGATCGGAGGAGCTGGGGGAGCTGGGTGGAGCTGGGGATTAAACCTGCGCCACAGTCGCCCATAGGCAATGCTATGACATTTAGATGTGTATTAACAGCACATTTTCGCAGAAGACTTCATAAAATCACTTTTTTAGTCAGGGCCACTTTGTCATCCATGTATTTCAATATCAATTAAGCTTCTTGGATGATGTGTGATCAATAGACAATGGAGTATGTCACTGTATGACCTCTCTATCTTGGGACATGGCAACATCACGTCTGCGTAGATAAACAAAGGTCTCATGTGGGGTTTAATTCCGCAAATTGGGTACATTTCTATTAAAAGGAAACATCACCGATGTCACCTGATGCCATATGCTTTTAACCATAAGTATTCACTCTGCGCAGGTGCACTGCAAAGCTCTTCCAAAGCTCTACACAACAGTACATACAACAATATACAACAATACTTGTTTTGTTATGTTTTGGTTTATGTATGTTTATTTCCGATTTCTAATGAATAGAAACAACAAACTGGCGTTTTCTCCCTTTTTCTTGACGCCTACAAAACCAACAAGGTTTGATTTGCCACATTGAAATAAATTATTATAGAAATGATACACGGACCATAATTATAAATAATTTCATTAATTTTGAGTGTAAACCAAGTTTTAGACCTAAACGCAGAAAGCCATGGTTCCTTGTGTGTGCAACTGAACTGTTGGAAGTTGTTTTCAGCGCCTGACTGCGGTACCACACAGACGCGCGTCCGGTGTGGTGGGAGGAAAGGAGGCGGCCAATTAAATTCCGGCTGTGCCTGGGGGTTGAACATAACTAGAGCCCTAGTAACTCTTTCACAGACACAGGTGCACACCAGTTGCGCCTGTTGGCACGTACCCACTGCTATCAGTTTCTGCAGGCCTACAGTACTACTGTGTTGTCCGTGTCTTCTCCAGTCTATCGGGATAGCAGCAGGAAGCCGTTGTTATGCCTCTGCCCACCGTCTACCGCTTGTTTAGAAGCACCCTGAGGACACAGCTGGTCCCTGTGGCTAATCTGACGTCCAAACCTGCCAAACACAATATCACGTTAGGGGTGAGTTCATGTTCACTCTCCTGACCTCTCATGAACAGCTACTCTTCATCAAAGTGTGTCAATAGCAATTATGTTGGGTCACGGCGCATCTTCAGCTAATATGACACATATATAACATTCTGTTGGGACCCTGAATTTCTTTTAACTGCGTCAAATTTTACAGTTATTTATTCTTTTTTTTTTTTTACTAAAGTACAGTGGTCACGTGGAAAGTTGAATATCTTATTTCCGCGCATTACCACTTTCGATAAGTGCGTCAGAATCTCGCCATGATTCCGCCTAACTCCAACACGTACACATCTCTTCACCTCAGATATAAATAGCATTTAGGTATATACTCTAAATGTTGGCGTTACACAGCCCAATCTGCATGGATTATTATTTATTCCGTAATATTTTTTAGATATCAGCGTTCAAGTTTAGTACTGTAGTAAGTTGGTGTGAGAGTTGTGTAGCCGCTGTGCGCCCTGTTGAGCAAGTGTCAAGTGAACGACCTTGATATTAAACAGTCAAAGAGGGCCCTGAAGTTCCTGTATTACTTTTTGTACGAGGTATTGCCTTACTGTGAAACACGAAGTAGCAGAACCTGCTGAACCACTTTATTACAACTGTATAATAAAGTGTAATTACTATTAGCTCATAAGGCCATGAAGATCCTCACTCAAAGAGAGAATAACTAATAAACCAAAGCACTTTTTCCTCCTTATCACTAGATATTGACAGGTTCAACCCACCTAAGCTTAAGCATGACAGTGATTGTTGTCAGCTAATTTCAGAAGCATTACTAGAAAACCATTTATGGCGTAGTATAACATTTACATAACATTTGCACTTTGTAAAGGATTATAACCATGTTAAAAGGTGCTTTATAAAATTGTGTTTTGTTGGTCACCTGTATGACAGTCTTTTCACATGTAAATGTTTTTGTGGTAAACTGAATTTTCAGCCTTGTTTAAATATTAATTTTAAAAATTTTTTCAATTTATTTATAAAGCACCGAATCATAACCAAAACAATCTTGCACATGTTAACATCAAGTACCCTACAGAATTATAGAGAAGAACGTAATAAATCCCCTATGGAAAGCAATAGGCAACAGTGGAGAAGAAGAAAGAAAGATGCCTGGAGGAAACCAGGACATTCTTTGCTAAAATAGAAAAAACATTGATGCATTGAAAAGTTTTAAGTTCAAAGAGAGCGTTTGTAGAATATGTGCTGTAAATACTCCTAGGAGACTAAAAAAGATGACCATTCATTCACTGGTGTTTAAAAGTCAAAGTATTACAACCCCAATTCAAAAAAGTTGGCATGTGTAAAACAGATAAAAAAACAGAATGCAATCCATGATTTATTCACAATAGATCATAAACAACATATTAGATGTTGAACTGAGATATTTTGCCATTTCATGGAATTTGATCTCAAAAAAGGTGGAAAAGGGGTAGTAATAAAAGGCTGGAAAAGTGAAGAAAAAACAAAAAACAAATGAAGGAGCTTTTGACAACTAATTAGGGTAATTTCCAGCTAGCCGAGGAGCAAGACAGGAAGTTGGAAGTGTATGTTAAACCCATAAACCTGAAGAACTTTTAAAACAAGCGTATCTGTGAACAAAAGCTAAACTAGTTGCCTCCAGCTGTATTTGAAAAATCAATGTTACTGTCTCAGTTGTACATCTCCTAAAAACTACTCATCACATTTGCATTGTAGTTGTATAGGACCCTAAATTCTAGGAGACAGGGTTGCCCCCTTTACTTTAAGCATCAGACTGCAATTTACACAAAGCTTCATAACTAGCTGTACCTTCAAAGTGGTATTTCTATCAGTCCTGCTGATGTATCTGCTGTGCTTCATTTCTCTGTATGTGAAGGACTGTAGGTTATCTCTACTACATCTACCTTCCTCTGCACTCACAAAGACAAAGAGTAGAGCAGGTCTAATGAGGGCATCTGAACTCTCTACCGAGACACCAGTAATCTAACTGAGATGGGTTAAAAATGTTGATGTGGCATGTTGATGTCCTGAAAATCAGTGGTCAGGTTTTTTGGATTAACAACAACAACATAATACTTGGTAGTGTCATTCACTCACTGAACTAGAAAGAGAAGAACCTCAATCATTTTCTTTCTTTTGTTCTGCAGCTTTAGTAAGTTTTAGCACCTAAAGTCTCTGCTGTGGACAGAAGAGACTAATGAGACTCTGTATTTACCACCTTCTCAATAAAATTCTCCTCAATAAAATAATGGACATCATTTTTCCTTTAGAGAAATAAAAGTGGTTTCAAATGCTGTTGCTGTAAGCAATCTCAATTCAACCACCTGTGTTTGTGTGCAATCCTCAGGAACACGCAATAGCCATGACAGCCCTGTTTGTGGCCATTATGGGTCCTTCTGGCTGGATTCTGTCTCACCTGGAGGACTACAAGAAGAAGAAGCAGTAGTTAAGCAAAAAGAAGAGGAGGGAGAACAGACTATCATTCCGGCCCAGAGGGAGATCCAGACCAGAAAGCCAGTCAGCCCACTGTCTCTCCAGACCTCTCCCTCTGAGACCAGATCCCAGTTTTCTGATCTGTGATAATGTATCTGTTTACCTCTTATCCATCTCTTATGAATAAAAATATGGTCAGTGTGTAGAAAACTGGGAGTAGTGTGTGCAGTGCATTGGCAGACTTTTATAGAGCTGGAACTAAACATCCTTTTCCTGATGGATTCATCTGCACATATAATTTTTAATTAGTAGGTTGTTTAGCTTATTGCAAGTCCTGAAACATAGACAGATCATAAAAGCTTCCATAATGTAGTGAAATTATCAAGGATTTTATAACAACTGGTGTTTTCAATGTCTTGATGATGACTCAAATCACCAGAAATTTCCAGACTTAAAATTAACTTTCATAAAACAGGTTAAAAAAACAGGTTAAAAGACAAAGTTGATGAGTAGTTCTGTCAATCAACTTATTAAAGTTATCGACTCACATGCAATGCATATTGGGGAGTAGAGTGAGCAGGAGAAAGCATTCCCAGATTGAATAAAAGAATGGATAATGTGTGTTATTTTTATAGTACTAAACAGATAACCAGTGTAACTGTGAGCTTAATATAATATGCACATTCTTGCCAGTTTGTCCTGGACAAATCATTTAAATATGCACTTGAAAACAAAAAGTGTCAGTTTACTGTATTTCCTTTTCTCTATAGTCTTGCTACTAATATTTTATCTCATAAATCTTTTTTAAAAAGCATTATGTGGACTGTAGGTTATCAGCTTTGATGAACCTTGTGCTGTGAAAGACATGTAGGGTTCAACTGATTTTTAGTACATCCGGAAAGTATTCACAGTGCTTAGCTTTTTCCCCATTTTGTTATATTACAGCCTTATTCCAAAATGGATCAAATTCATTATTTTCCTCAAAATTCTACAAACAATAAGCCATAATAATAACGTGAAAATAAAAAAAAAGTTTTTTTTCACATGTACATATGTATTGTGTATGTCCTTATATATGTCAAAATTGAGCTCTGATGCATCCTGTTCCCACTGATCATCGTAGTGATCTTTTTACGACTTGATTGAAGTCCATCTGTGCCAGATTCAGTTGATTGGACATGATTTTGAAAGGCATACACCTGTTTATATAATAAGGTCCCACAGTTAACAGTGCATGCCTCAGCACAAACCAAGCCATGAAGTCTAAGGAATTGTCTGTAGATTTTCGAGACAGGATTTTATCGAGGCACAGATCTGGTGAAGGGTACCGAAACTTTCTGAAGCATTGAAGGTCCCAGTGAGAACAGTGGCCTCCATCATCCATAAATGGAACAAGTTTAAAACCACCAGGACTCATCCTAGAGCGGGCCGCCCAGCCAAATCGAGAGAGAAGAGCCTTAGTCAGGCAGGTGATCAAGAACCTAATGGTCACGCTTAAAGAGTTCCAGCATTTCTCTGTGGCGAGAGGAGAACCTTCCAGAAGAACAACCATCTCTGCAGCACTCCACCAATCAGGCCTGTATGGTAGAGTGGCTAGACGGAAACCATTCCTCAGTGAAACGCACGCTGGCAAGGCCAGAAATGATGTAGCTTACAAGCCCTAAAGGCCCAGTGAGGCTAGTGACAAACAACTAAATAAAGGAACTTAAAAAGAATGTTATGCTGATAGTTCTTCAATACCTTCTATAAAATATATGATCAAACTTCAATTATGTTTCTATTATTATGTAGCCATTCTAAGATATATTACTAAATTGTCATCGCAATTAAGATAAGATTAAAGTGTAAACTGCCAATGAGCAAATCATCATAGGCTAAAAAAACAGAATAATTTACACTAAGACATAGGGCCATCTCAACTATCATTCTTAATGGGAAAGAAAGCACCGATGAAGTAGAAGACAGAAATGAAAACTTTGGAAAAGGCATAATCACCTCATCTGTGAAGCACATGGTTCTCTCATGGAAAGGTTCTCTTGTAATGACTTATGATGTGACTGCTGACAACAGAAGTAGGATTAACTCCAAAGTATTTAGGGCTATATTATCTGCTCAGATTCAGCAAAATGCTTCAAAGCTCAGTGGACATTGTGTTTCATAGTGCAGATGGACAATGACACGGGCCGTACTGTGAAGGAAACCCAAGATATTAAAGGCAAAATAGTTGAATGTTCTACACTGGTGAAGTCAGTCACTTGACCTAAAAAGAAACTTGTCACTTCCTTGAAGGTAAACCAACGAAAACAAGCAGGATTTGAAGAGAGCTGTAGTAGAGGCCTGGCAGCACATCATCAGGGAAGAAACCCAACTTCTGGTGATGTCTGTGGGTTTCATACTTGAGGTATTCTGAGTGCAACGTATTCACAAACAGATGTTAAAACATTATAACAACATTATAACTAAATGGTGGAAATTATGTCTCTGTCCAAATACTTCTTTTTCTAAGGTGCTCTCCCCAAATTATTAGACACAATCTCAGGAAACTAGACAAATGTAAACTGCCACTCATGTATAACACAATGCAGAGGAAGAAAAAAAGCAGACAGTATCATATTTAAAGGACATGTTAACCTTGACTTTTTTATCTAGTCTGTTTTACGACAAAAGTCAGTAAACGGGGCAGGTTGTCCATTTAAAGCTACACACACACAGCCAGCCAAATGTCAGTAATAGGGTACAAATTGTATACTTAACTAATGTTTAGCTCATACATGACATATACTTTATACATATTATGCTAGTGAAACTCTGGAAAGACACTTTAGTGGTTTGGTGTGTGGCCTTTACAGTTACAGTTTTTACATTAGAATGATGAGTTTAAAATCTGTTGTTGGTCACAAGAATATATATTATTGAAAACATTTAATAATAAAATTCCATAATAAAATATTTACCATCGGCACTTAAGTAAATTAAATGTACTTAAATTTAAATTTAAAACCTTTTCAGTCTGATAGAATGGGAACCTAAATCACATAACTATGGAAAAACTGGGCACCATGTTGCTGGAGCGGTTAGTGCTCCCCCCTTATAAGGTCCCTGGTTCAACTCCACCAGCTGGTTGAAGTTTTTCTGTGTGGAGTTTGCATGTTCTCCCTGTGCTTGCGTGGGTTTCTTCTGGGTACTCCAGTTTCCTCCCACAATCCAAAGACATGGATGTTATGTTAATTGGTGACTCTAAATTACCTGTAGGTGTGATGTGATGAACATCTGAACCTATGTTTTCAGATGTGAGACAACGGCTGGACTGAAGTGTAGCTACTGTGTAGCTATAGAGTGAAGTCAAATACTTTAAATAATTTTTGGCTCAGAGGGTTAAAAATATACTTTGAGAAATCTGCAGTTTATTCTCTTCTTCCTCCTCCTTTAACCCTTATTTGTAATCTGCTTGGTACGTAACAATAGTTAACATGGCCCAAAACACGTTTTTATCGTATTTAAGTAGAAATGTCAGATACAGTATCTTTACTATTCTTAAACATTTATTTTACTTTTACTTTGACTCCTACATTTTAACGCAAATATCTGAACTTTCTGCAACTTAAATTTTCAGGCTTGTTACATTTGTTTTATTGCATTTGAGTAAAACTATACATTTTTTTAATGTGCATTTTTGCTGGACTGTTTTCCACACGCAGAAACTGTGGATATGAACTAACAGCTATGTAAAGCACATTAACCTCAACAGCCCAGATGTTTTCTGACATTAGTTTATGATCCTCTGTAGATACAGAAGATTTCTTACATGTTTGGTTATAACATATATGAAGACTTTGGTCTCTGACTAACTACATTGACACAGAGAAGCAGCTGTTGTTCCCCTATTATTTCCTCTGGTCCAAAGCTTCTTTCACACATCCCCTCAGGCACCACCCTTCACTGAACTCAAGTGGAGTTGTCCCATGAGGATACTTCTGACTCCAAAAGTCTCCCACTGTGCTACATGTGTGAAACAACAACCAGCAATTCCACAATTCATATCTGAAAAAGGTTTAAGATGTGATTCCAGTGTGTGTGTAAATATATGCATACAGTCTTGGGTAAAAAAAAAAATCCAAACCTTCCAAGGTTGGTTGGTGGTGATGCAGACATTCACATCAGAGCCAAGTCAATCGTCATTATTTACAGTATATTGTTTTTAAGATTTTGATTCTAAAATGGTTTGATATTTGCATTATATTACTATGATGTGAGGTCTAGTCAGATAGTTAACTTGGCATAGGCCTAGCACACCACCTGCTGGAGGAACAGCTAAGAGCGCAAGTCCTCAAATGAATAAATGAATGAATAGATAAATAGACCGATAGCTAGCAGCTCATACTGGTGCTCCTTCCTTATGCTCATATGAAAATAAAAAAAATGGACATATACAGAAAAAATTAAAAAGAACCCTACCCTTGCATTACCACAGATCTCTCATTCCCACCAATGTAAGACTGTACAACTCAACAGCTCAGCTGAATCTGGACATACTTTAAAAATGATTTTTGCACTTTACACCGTCCCTGTGAGCTACTAAACATTTTAAATTTGAACATGAAGTGCAAAGCAATCTGCACCACACTTACCATACAGCTCGAAAGTGAAAGAAAAACAAAAAACATTCTAGTCTGACACACACACACAAAATAAAAAATAGATTCAAGATTCTACTTGGATTTTTGCATTTCTGTTTCAGGAACAGCCAAAGTGAGAGGCAATACCGAGTGAAGGTGAAAACTGTACCAGAACCTCCTGGATTAACTGCATATTTGTTTAGTGATATATTTCTGTACTTATGTACACCATTAAAGCTACAACATGAAACTTTGGGGACTGAAGCCTGTGTCAAAGCCTGCAGTCTCACAGATACGCACAATCTTCCCTTTCATGTTGGCATATGACACATAAGGTTTGATCTTCTCTGGCTGGTCAGAAGGGCAAAAACAAGCCTCACTCAAAAAAGTGTATATCTCTGAACTGCTGCCAGTGCTTTTCTGCATGTCAATGTCATGGGATGAGTCAAATGCATCACTTATTAAGAAAGAATTCTTTGCACATTTCTACTAATTATATCTTTGAAAGAAGGTACTACCATATCTTTGAAGATGCAATAAAAATTATTGTGAGATGTCTGTTAACATCACTTACGGTCTGGTGTCACCAATTATTACTCAAGAAAATAGTTGGCTAAACAGCATCACTTACAAGCTTTTCTTAAATATAGTTACTGAACATAAAGTTTGACAAGTTGTGAATGCCAATGTGATATTACGTCCAAAGCATGTCACGAGAGAACTAGAAATAACAATTACACATATTTTGAACCATCACATTTACTTCAGAAAAATAAAATATTGTTATATTTGGTTGTAAAGATTGAAAAGCTCAAGATCAAGAAATAATTCAGAATATATACAAATTAACTGACAGCTCACAAAATGAAAAACAGAAATCATTCAAACAGCAAAAAAACATTTCTGACAATCTCGATGCCCCCATCAAACATCTGATCAATTCATTCACAAAAAGACAAAGGGATTAAAAAAAAAAAAAAACTCTTGAGACATTGTCTTGGCTGCATTTGAAGGTTTTGGATGTGGACTGAACAACATTTACTCCAAAATTGTCATGTGTAGTTATAACTGAAATATATCAAACAATGTTGATCCCCCTCTAATGTTAAGTGCTAAAAGGGAACATGAATATGTTAACTTGGAATTGACAGATGGGCAGTCAGACTTAAGTTAGGTTTGACAAAAAGAATAATAATTAAAAAAAAAGAAGAAGCAAGAGACCTGAAGATAAGAAAATAATTTAGAAGGTAAAAAACAGAATAAGGCCTCAAGGGGGAAAGCCAGAATGTTGCATATCCCATCTCCACAACACATGAGCCCTGTGCCACATTGTATTTGTGTGGCACAGGGCTGCATCTGTATCTGCATCTTGAAAACACACACACAAACACACACACACACACACACACCCTGAGAGAGGTTAGTGTCATCCTGTTACTAATCTCTAACCCCCATCATCCGGGAAACCAGTACCCTGCTCCCGTCATATCACACAGGCATAACTGCAAATTGAATGATTCATTACATAATGATTATTGAAGATTCTTTATAAAAAATACAAATAAAAAAAGCTCATACTCTGTGTAGTGTGGTTGTCCTGTGACATGAATTCAGCACTGTCCTGCCATAGAAGGCTCAACAGCTAGCTGCAAGACTCAACTTGCTCTTCCACTGCACATAACTGGCTTAACTCATTTTTACTCACATTTTCACACAGGATATGACCTGCTCCCTGGGTCCTTTTTTGGTGTTACCTGTGCCAAAGTACCAAAGCAAGCTTTGCAGTACCAAAAAGTGACATGAAAACCAACTGGTCAGAAAGAAATATCACTACCACTATGTCTAAAAACAATCTTGTTGTCTAAACCAAACCATAAAGTATTTCTAAAACTCTCCTGATTGATTTTTTTCAGCATTTTTTTGTCTTGCTGCTGCCAGCAGCAAGTTGAGCTCATACAGTGGAATGGAAGAACAACATTTGCACTGCACAACACACACCTTTAGTTTACACACTGCTTTTTCTTTGATAGCTTATCAAAATCCATTTGGTCCTGGTCCATCAGAAGGCAATGACATCATGTCTGACTGGTTAAACATATCGTCATGTACCATGTTAAAGTCAGGTACTAAGAGAAGGCGTGCATGGTGTTGACCCAGCAGCATCAGGTCCAGCCAAGCAAACCTCAGCACTGCTAAAGGGTGGCAAGTACCCTGAGGAAGGAGATGATGAGGACACAAAAAGACTGTCCAACACCAAAAACAAGAGCCTCCAAAGAGATCATCCTCTTCCCTGCCGCCTTGTACACACCTGCTATCGCTGCACCTTGAAAAAAAGAGAACACCTCATCAGACAGGAAAAGGAAAATGGATTAATTAATGTATACAATAAAGACATAATTAAAGTTAGCATTCTTTGCACAGTCAGTTATATATATATATATATATATATATATATATATATATATATATATATATATTGTTTATCTATGTAAAACTGAAAATAAGCACCTGCTGGAGGTTTCTTCCATTAAAGGGAGTTTTTCCTCTCCACTATTGCCTAGCGCTTGTTCAAGGTGGAATTGTTGGGTTTTGTCTGTAATCTTTACAGTCTTGACTATAAAAATAAAAGTTGATATGAATTGAAATAAAGATAATTTGTAATGAAAAAAATCCAACTGTGTGTGCTTTTGTATGTATAGTTCCACATTATATTTAGTTATCTGTAGTTCTGTAGTGTGTGTGTTTGTGTGAGTGTGTGCATCTGTAGTGTACACACACTCTCATTTCATTAGGTACACCTGTACAAGCTAATGCTATCCAATATAGACCATGTTCTCTAGTTTTAGGAGGTTTTTATATATATATATATATATATATATATATATATATATATATATATATATATATATATAAAAACACACACACACACACACATATATACACACATACATATACACACACACACACACAGTTCACTTACTGGTGAGGACCCCACCACAAACTGGTCCCACAATGCCCATGAGGACAATAGCAATGGGCATGAACCGGGCCATCTTGTGCTGGTGCAGAGTGGCAAGGGAGAGCAGAGCAACAGGCAGGTGGAACACCAGTGAGGAGACTGCTGCCCAAAGAAACACTCCATACCACATCTCTGGACAAAAACATAATAATTCCATTAGACATTTCTTTATATCAATGAAAGCTCAAATTGTGTACTGCTCCAAAGTGCACTAGGGCAAGCTACAGTAATTACATGATTCAACTGTTGATTAAGGTTATCCAAGCTTTCGGGCTCAGATCCTTTTATTTCCTCTATGAAGAACAGGAGTTTTACAAAAGTACGACTGACACAAAAGGATGCACACATTAGAATAGACAAAAAGGCAGGATCATGCATGAAGAAGATTTCTAAAATTATTCACTCTGGAGTGAAATGAAGGAATGATTTGGAAGACCCATTCAGTAAATTTCCAAGCTTGGAGAATCCATTCATGGAACAGTTATCATGGATACTCATGTGCAGGGGAAAGTGTTCCTAAAGCAGGGTCAAGTCCCAAACTTTGGTCTTTTGGGACCAAAACAAATCCTTTTCCTCATCACATTAATGCTAATTTTAAAATGTACACACAAACATAAAGGCAGTGCCTTAAATTAACAATCGCAAATCTCTTATTATTTTCCCAAACTTAGCACATACATGACAGCTTTAAATAAGATCCTTCAATACACAGTCAAAGCGAAGTACTCTTAAACCTTTGTTAAGGTTAACCCTAACCCTGTGACTGTGTTAGAGCCCTGAATAGTAAAGAACAACAGATACTAATCCTTAAAAAATGGGCAGCACAGCATTAACCAAAAGCTCAGACTATGGTGTATTTAAACTTACTGTGTTTGCATGAATAATGCAACATAAACACTGTGGACACATTCCTGGTAAAATATTTTACTCTTACCTCGGCAGAGCCACTTTAAGTGGAGTCTATGCACAACAGCCGTTTCAATACACTACATTATATTTTCCACTGTGCATTCTGTTGTGACTAAAGTGTATAATAAACACAACTAGTTATCTGTGATACACCATAATTCCGTTCCACTGAAAAGACAACGCTAATACACATTTAACTAAACTATGAAACAACATAAGAAATAAGATTTTTATAACGTTAGTGGACATATTTTGTACTTTTTACAGTTTTCCTAAACGCAAGTAACACAGGTTTCAATCACAAATGAAGTTGTGAAATCACGTTACATTGCCTTATTATTAATGGCAATTGACCACCTTTATTAGCAACTGCCCAACGAGAAGTAGTTAGAATCATTTGCTGGGTTACACTAGCTACAGGAACAGTAGCATTAGTTAACCAAGTAATGCAGTATACACACAAGTAGCGAGTCAATAAGCCTTATAATGACACGCCTTACGCTAAAACTTGATATTCATCTGGCCTATGAAACATTTCGGTTATGTATTTCAACATTGGTAACAGTACAGTACAGCTAACAAGTTAGGAAGAATTAGCCCACCTGAAAAGTCGCTGAGAGATGTGTCGTTACCTCTGTATGTTCCATTTTTTCTCGGCACTAAATTCAAACCGAGTATCTGCTGGACAAAGCCTACCTCGCTATACCTATTCTGCATGTCTCACGCTAATATTGGACACGACATAACTAAAAGTTGTGTAAACTCACAAAATTCGATGACGGATTTACGAAGACTCGCTGCTAACGCAAACCTAGCTAGCTAGCATCAAGCTACACTCTTCTTCTATTTTAATCATTTGGAAGCGGGCCTCCCAAACGTTGCGTTGCTGCCATCCTCTGGATTACTTCTCTTCCTAGACGTTCTATTTTGCATCAGTCAAAACAACATTTATAGTGTTTCTGTTAACACAACTTAGTTTGACGTCTTTGTCATGTTTTAAGCTTTTATTTGTCAGGCAAAACCTATTTGATCATCAGTGAAATGAGGAGTAAAACATTTAATGTTTTTTAAAAAGGGCAGAGCTGTAACCTCGTTCAATTGGAGCTTATATTTTTTTTTCAACAAATAAGTCAAATTATTACTTAATTGCAGATCATTAAATCTAAAATATGTTATACTGGAAAGGACAAAATTATTGTAACTGTTAATTATAATGTGGTTTTCCCTCATGATTTTAGACATCTTATAAACTCTCTAAAATAACATGAAAACAATAAGAATAATGGGACAATACCTGCTTTGTAATTGCATGTGTGTGTTTTTGTACTGTTTTTATGTTATTGTATTTATTCACTTTTCTGTACATTTTTCATCTAAAAAACTGTCAGTCTATGGTTTGTAGTGAAAAAGAACATGACAGAGAAATAGTGACTTCTGCTGGCCAGACTCTGTAAATCCGCAAATTTCTACTTTACTGAAGTTGTTTATAGCAGGCAACTCAGATTTGGATTTGTTAAAACTGAGAACAGACATTGGCAAAACATTATTAAGTGACCTAGAGATTAATTGCAATATTATTATTATTAGTATCATGTAGAAAACCGACAGACACTTTGGAAGTCACTATGACTAACAGCATCTGTCAAATGACAAAATGTAAATGTTAACACAAAGCACTGTGCTGAATGGGACATGAGGTCAAAACAGGGCTGTTTTTAGACAAATGCCATATAGGTGGAAGCCTGGGGTGATGCCAGATGGAGGGGTATCAGAAGAAATGTTTTTCTTTTTATTTTTGTAATAGTTTGAGTTTGGGCTATGTTTAAGAAGGAGACTTTAGCATCTGCAGAAGGTAAACTGTCCAAATTGTTTAAGTAAATACACAGACTGGCATTAAACACATCACGCAGCTGCACTGTGCAACAGCAATGAGACTGCATCAGGTTCAGTGGGAGAATTCTCCTACCCCTTTTTGAGATTGATTCAGTAATTTAGTTATTTCTAAAAGCCCTGGTCTAAAGAGAAAAAAAAAGTTTCTTAAGAAAGAGTAATATTTACCAGTACCAGCCTATCCCATCCTACACCCACAATTTGAACGACAAAAAAAGTATGATGTCAACTCAAATAAAGCTAAGAAAGTGAACAGGACTGTAGCAGAACACATATACATGGATCAAGTCCCTGTTGTTTAATAAGAAGTTAAAATTTTAGACCTCAAATTTAGTTTTCCCCCAGGAATAAAAGTAGTATCAAATATAATAATCTGTTTATTACGCTACAGTATTGCAGTTAGAAATTGCAGTATGGTGACATCCCCAGACTGCAGCATGAAAAAGTTAAAGTCTTCTGGGGCACAGTGCAGAAACCGAAAGAAAGAAGAGGAAGAGAGAAAAGAGAAAGGTCTATTCAATAAAGTAGCACGAGAAAAACACATAAAAGAGCTAAAGATGTAGTGATTGTAAATGTAACAATATTTTGTGTGTATTTCCTTCAGTGGGAATTAGTACTCTCTAACGTTTGTTTTCCATACTACTGTAGGGGTGCTTTGAAGCTTGCCTACGGCTGAATAAAGTCCATAAATGGACGTGGGTCAAAGACCTTTTACCTTTGAAAAACATTTTCGATCCAATGAGATGTTTGTTACAACTTTGATGAAATTTCCTTAAAACATTTCTCTAATATTGTGCTCACAAAAATGGGACATATGGGAGGTCACTGACACTGTCCATCAGTGACAACAACCACAGAGTGTCTCTACTTTTCATCTGAAGATGAGAGGACAAAGTTTCAGTATGTGTGTGTGTGTCAGTGTCAGTGTCAGTGGTGATGTACCTTAACCTCATCTGTGTTAGTTACATTACGACTCAGCAAACATCATGGCTCTGTTGTTATAGCTGTGCAGGTTTTTTACAGTAATGCACATGTTTAGAAAAATACTGATGAATAATATTCATCTACACTAAATGTTTAGAGATTTGACCTTTTTTTTTACATTAAGGCTATGGACAGTGGTGGTCAGTTACAACAACAAAAATAGCATACGATAAATAATACAATAAAAGTAGAACAGCACCAAAATGGCAGGTGATATAAATCTATTTTGTATTTTAAACAGACAAACAAACTGAATTAAAGCTGTGTAAACATAGCACTTTGCTTGGGTTAGACACAAAGACATAAGACTCAGGTGTAGGCACTACATATAGACTGTTATAAATGGTAAAAAACTCACAGTCTGCCTTATGATTTACTGCTTCTTTAATATCGAAGTACAAATATTTTGTTAGACTACCTAAATACATATATTTTAGATATCTTTACTTTACTTTAGTCCTTATTTAGTTATCTGACAGCGTTTTACTTTTACTCTCCATCGTTTAATACAAAAATATCTGTATTGTCTACTTGTTTTTCAAAACAGGCTTGTTATGTATGTTTGATTGGATTTGGGGGGATTACATATACATATATTGTTATATATTATGTACATACACAGCAATATGTTGGGCTTGTCACTTTGCTTTAGCAGCTCCTGATCACACTTAAATGAACTACATAAATACATTTATGCATATACATTATTTATGTATTATGATCACAAATTGGTATAAAACAGAATAACGTTTATAAATGGTTAAAGAAAGTCCCCTACAAATTTGTTAAAAGAACAAAACAAAATTAGAGTTTTACTGATTTCAGAGGAGATAATATTTATTTATTTATTTATTTATTTTTGTCCTTTTGGCTTATCCTGTGGGTCAGGGTCACCACAGAGGAATGTTGTCCGCATGTTGATTTGGCACAGTTTTTACGCCGGATGCACTTCCTGACGCAACCCTTCCCAATTTCTACAGGGTTTGGACCAGCACTGCAGAGCTGAGGATGGGAAAAAGGCTGTTGGGGGTTCAATGTTTTGCCCATAGACACTTTGACATATATATGCTGTGGAATACTCTTTAGATAAAAGGGTGCTTGGAAACATTAATTTGTCATTTTAAAATTTCTTCCAAATTCAAAAAACACAACAACAATTTCACTAATTATTGAAGGTGAGCCAGAAATGCACAAATTAATTAAAACAACTTTAGAAACACCACTGGGGTCCATGCAGCTTGTTATACACATAACGGTCAAGCTCCATCATATCTAAAAGACCTCATAGCACCAAACCATCCCAATAGACCACTTCGCTCTCAGAATGCAGGCCTACTTGTGGTTCCCAGAATTTCCAAAGGTAGAATGGAAGGCAGAACCTTTAGCTATCCAGATCCTCTCCTGTGGAACCAGCTCCCAGTTCAGATTCGGTAAACAGACACCCTCTCTACTTTTAAGTCTGTGCTAAAACCTTCCTCTTTGATAAAGCTTATAGATAGTTATAATCATGCTGCTATAGGCTTAGACTGCTGGGGGACCCACCCCCTGATGCACTGAGCTCCTATCCTCCTCCTGTCCCTCTCTCATTTTCTCTTACCCCACAATTGTCACCACTGTATGACATTAACGTTGTGTATTCTTTCTCCCGTAGATTCCTTTCTTCTTCTCTTTCACCCTCTCTCTGTCGCTTTCTGCAGGTGTTCCCAGCTTTGGAGCCGTGTGTTTTCCAGTGGGCAGCTACGGCTCCTACCAACCTGCCCTATGGTTTGTTGTTGCTTTTTGTTGCCCTTTTCTTTTCCCTCTCCATTTTCCACTCACGGTCAAGGCAGATGGCCGCCCACCCTGAGCCTAGTTCTGCTGGAGGTGATTGTGAATGGTTAAATAAGAAGCAGTGTAAAGTGCTTTGAGTGCCAATAGGTAGAAAAGCGCTATGTAAGTGCAGACCATTTACCATTTACAGAAGACTCAATAAAACACTGATAAAATCTACAAAGGACAACAGGACTGACACATGAGGAACTAAATTTATTTTTTCTGCTTCACAAAAGCATTGTGTTCTCATCAAGTCTTAATTTAGACCACTGGCCTTGTGGTTCCTCGCTACAAACTGAGCTACAGCCTCAAATAAAATCAATATTAAAATAAAAGGTAAACGTACTATCAGCTGGAACTATAATGTGCATTTCCTTACAGAAATGTGAGTATGGTTAAAATAAACATAGAAACATGGACACCGCATTGCTCGCTGGAATGTACGTGAACACTCTGGAAACTCAACAAACGTGTGATCATCATTTTTATACTGTTAACAAGGTCAAATTTTGATGCATATGTTCAACGAACTGCCAAACTGTTTCCAGTCTCCTTTAACTAATGAAGCCTTCTGGGATTCCGGCTAGTCTCCAGACTGGATATGATTTTGAAAGATCCGACCGGAAGTTTTGACATTAAAAAAAGTGGCAAACGCTGATTTCGTGAACGCAGTACACTGAGCCAACCTACAGTATAGTGGATTTGTGTTACCACACAGGACACCGTAAATAACAACAGGGATGGAGTAAGAGAAGATCTGTGCTCGGAACAATATTAACTCGTTTTTTCCACTCAGGAGCCTGTAGTTTGAACAAAGTAACGTCAGTGGGTGAGGACACGAGCACCAACACCGCAGCAAACATGTACGTGGGTTCAAATGTTTTCGTTTAATTATCTTTATATCTAACTAGTTATTTCAGCAAATTATTCATCCCTAGGTTAACCATATTTAAAACCCTGTCTTATTTACTGGCGTCTGCCTGCTACAGTCTTGTCTTATCAGCTGACCATGTCCCGTGTAGGTCTCTGCCATAGCAACGTGCCATTTTTATTCTGAAGGACCTGTTGTAGCTTGAGATCCACTAAAGCGGTTTTTAGTAAATGTCATCTAACATTCCACAGTAACACAGGGTAGCTAATTTTAGAACATCCATAGCAGCTAGTTAAACTGCCAACACAGTAGCTATTTGGATATGTTACCTCGCACGTTCGGCATCATAATAACAATCAGGTTGAGGAAACCCATGCGTCATCATAACTGAATGGCAGCGCTGTCTTAGAATGTGCCACGTAATTGTTGGATTCAAGGTAGAAAGATGTGTGTCTTTGCTTCATGTGTGGGGCGTTTTGTGCTTGTTTAAGAAGCCACTGATTTTATCTTTTAATCGGTGAATATTGGAAAAAAAAAACATCCGAGCGAGAATATTAATATTGCCTTGATGTGTGTGTTTGAGAGAGAGAGCGCCCGCGCTAATAAAGTGGAGTTAAAATTAAGTGATTTTAAGTCTTTACCATGTTACTCTGCACTGAGTTGTCTTTTCGTTCCAATGCTTTATGGTGGATGGGCTATATTTTTGGACCTTGTAAGCCTTAAAAGTTCGGCTGGAACTTGACATTCAAGCGCTGATCAATGTGTCTATGTCTTTAACTAGTACTATTATGCTCTACCATCAACTTAATTTAGCTCAAAATACGATATATCATCTTGGTCAATTAAAGCACCTTATATACTACAAAACTACACTTCAGACTTTGAAATAATAATAATATAATAGTAGTACTCTGGGTACAGAAAACGGTCAATTTTGATTGAGTTCCAAGGGATAAGGTCACTTAATCCAAATGTTACACTAATCGGTGACAAACCCAGACTTCATTGTGACTGTGGAAATGCTCCATCTAAACGACAAAAACACTCTTTCTGTGTTGCCATCAAAACCAAATGAACAGTACGTCCATTGTACCATAGCAGGGTTCTCAGTGTTTGAAGACCTATCAGGTAATGATTGGCTGACAAGCTGCATGAAACAGATACTGACCTGAGGGCAGGCCCGTACTCTCTCATCATATTCTGACTGTATTCATTCACAGTTCTCTTTTCGTTCCAATGCTTTACAGTGTATCCAATGCTTACAGTACAGTGTAAAGCCAACAACAGCCTCCCAAAGATTTGCACTGAAAGTAAAGTACAACTATGTGGTTTGGAACATTTTAGCCTCCATGGTTGATGGTTTAATTCTGGAATTACTCAAAGCCAGTGTCATTATGCACTGACTTCTAAAACAGATCTACAAACAGTAAGCTGGGTGCCACAAGTTTGTCACTGGGTGGACAATTGTCATGTTTTACTCAGCTTTCAGATGGAAAGTGAAAAAAAATGTAAAGAAGAGCTTGGTTAGTTCTAGTAATTAGAACTGTGTGCTCTGGTGCAAATGTTGTATTGTTGGTTACAGAATTGAATCTATGGAACCTGTAGACTTCCCTTAGGTGAAGGTGTAAGTAACTAGGCAGCTGTACACAATTGTACACAATTATGACCGTCAACTAGTTAAAGCAGGTCTTGTAATACCTGCGTCTAGTTCGAATTAATTGTCAGTTTTATAGAGCTGTTACTAGTATTTTGGTGACTTATTTATATGCATTAAGTCATACATTTATAGTAAGCATTTTGCACAGAGTTTAACATCATCACAAATGTCTGTTTTCAAATTAAAATGAACACCTATCTAAACATTTTACCCAAACTGAACAGATATCATATATCATTGCTGTTGAGTAAAGGCCAGCACAAACTTAAGGACTGTAGAACTGATTATGAATTTAGTTTGGTCTGGTTGAATCTATTTTGTGCCAGTCTGGTTCAGTCGGTGCTGACAGTTGGCAGAGAATATAGTTAAGTCTATGCTTTGTAAAGTTTCTAGTCTTCTCTGCCAGTCTTTTTCACAAAGATTTATGACCAACAGCAGTGACAAAGAAATTCACAAATGAGGGAGACCTACAGTAACTACAGCTTTACCCTGAAGTTATTTTGTCTTGATTTCTCTATGTAGGCTTTATTTCCATTTTTTCCTTGTCTCTCTTTTCAGGATCTTGCTGCTTTTTTACATCTTTTGTTCTTTTACACGCAAATCATACTGGTAAATAGAATATTAAGTCAACAGACCATTGCTTTGAAGACTACATTTCTAAAGAGTTGATTAGTGATGAGGATTGGGTGAGGCCAATTCTTGGGTGAGTACTTTCCTAACAAATTTCCCTCTGTTGGTTAATTATATTCTAGACATAAGCATTTATGCTTTAAATCTAGTCAGGGAGTGTTGGGAGTATTTCTATCAGCAGTGATGAACATTGGGGTGACTCAGTGCTTGCCATTAAATAATCGCTTATATAGTGCTTTTATCCAAAGCGTTTTACCATGTTGCTTCTAATTCCCCCATTCACACACACTCACAAACCAGTGGCATTAGCTTCCATGCAAGGTGTTCACCTGACCCACCGGGAGCAACTTGGGATTAGGTGTCTTGCCCAAGGACACTTCGATCACGTAGCCAGTAGGGCACGGGAATCAAACCACTGACCCCCGTGGTTTGTGGATGACTGCCTCAGCACCTGAACTATATAACACTAGTTATCAGTCATAAGTACACATGGGTGGCAACTTTGCAAAGCCAGTGTGAAGTTGGACCACTGTTATTATCAAACCTCTGGGTTTCACCAGGCACGACCTCTGACTCAGCCCAAACAAACAGTGTGTGTCTGTGTGTGTCCTTTCAGTGGATTTCTGGACAGAGTGACTCGTGCAGTGCCTTTTACTAATAAAAGATCTCTTGCAGTAACCATATGTTGATGTTTGCAGTTGTTCCAAAAGTAAGTGCAGAGGAAACATTGCCCATTGCCCAAACATTGCTGTTATTTTCAGCACTGGGCTGCTGCTTTTGCCTCTTCCCTGAAAGGCATTTTCTTTGAAAAGCAGCTACAGGAACTTTTGAGCTTTAACTGGAAATTCATATCACACAATCACTGCTGAATATCTTTCTCGTGCTCACTCTCATATGTCTAAATGTAAATGTAATCATTTAGCAGACACTTTTTATCCAAAGCAACTTGCAAGTGAGGTACAAGGCAGCAAAAATCTAAATCAAAGCATCAAAGCAAAGTCCTATCAGAGTCAAGTGCAAAAAAAATAGATTTAAGTGCATAGGAAGGTGTGAAAGGTGTGTTCGGTTTTCAGCAGTTTTTTTAATGTATAAAGTTCTATAAAGTCTATAAAGTTTCATCATGTTCTCAGTGGCTTCAGTTTCCTTATTCCCATTTCCCATTACTGGGTTTAGAACTCTTCTTTTATTTTGACCATATAACATGTGACAGTGATTGCATTTTGGGGTCATGCGGAGTACGGGGCACAAGTGTTCTCAGTCATATATTTACCTCTCCACCTTCTGTTATCTGAACATGCAGATGGTTTAGCTAATAGAGATTCTAAGAAGATTACTTACCAGCCATTCATCCTGTAAGACCAAAGTCAAAGCAAGAGATAGGAAGCGAGAGACATTGAGTGTATGGCATGTTTTGCATACTAAATCTCCAAATGCACCATCCCTGAACTGCCTGAACAACTGACACAGAGAAAATTGACCTGAAACCAATGTGGATAAATCAGTTCTCAAAAAAGAGAGACCTGATCTAAAGGGGGTCCAGGGAAAGCCGGACCTGACTTGAACACAGGATAATTACACCTGATCCAATAAAGATGTGGGGAAAATGTTATCATCTATCAGTTCATTAAATTAATTAATAACAAATCAGCAAAAAAGCCCAGTGTTTGTCCTGTTTGAACAGATGTGAAGTCATAGAAACTGAAATAATATGTTTCAAAGACAAGCACGTTGTATGAGCCAATGGGATTTTTCTGTGTGTTTGTGCTGTTTTGTTGTTCTATGGTCTGTCTGTCTTGAATGGTTTAGGCAAATTAAGAGGCGCATGTATAAGTGTACTGATGATGTCATCGCATGGCTGCCGTTGAGAAGTTTGCCTAGTTAGTTGTCAGGGAAGCAACATTTTGTGTATAGTTATTGGAGCCACAAGGTACAGCTATTGGTATTACAAGGTAGTGGATAGCGCAACACAATAGTTGTGGAAAGTTGATTGTGTAGCTGTGGAGGTATGCTTTGAAAAGTCGAAAAAATGCAAGAAAGGCCAAGGTAGGTCAGCTGATGGAAAAAAGAACAAGCTACTTTGTTTAATGCATAATGATCGCTGCATGGAGGAGGTGTAAACCAAACTGATGTTTGGGGAGTTTTGTGATATAAAGAAGTACTCCACAGTTGAAGAAGTACTCCACAAGCTTAAACCAGAAGAGCAAATGAATCAGTGATCAGTAATGCTGGTTTTAACCAAGGGCAAATTCATTCAGAACATTTTGTGACGATGTTGCTTGTTGGATTAAAGAGGTAAATCAGCAAATAAGGCAAGTGTGTCATGAAGACAGTGCGTCTGTGGCGTTGTCTAGTAGATCCAGGAAATCCAAAATAAGTTGTCTTCGCTCTGTAGCATCTTCAGCATAAACAGTATGCCTTAAGGTTGAACTAGAAATGGCAGCTTTATTAGCTAAGGGTGAGGCATTAAGGCAAAAACACACTCTAAAGCAGGGGTGTCCAAAATGCGGCCCGCGGGCAAACTGCAGCCCGCGAACCATTTTCAATTGGCCCGCAGCAAATTCCAAAAAAATACCACAATATGGCCCGCACATGAAACCTAGTGTATTGCATTTCTTGGTTTTAACTCTAGGTGGAGCAACTGAGTTGATCAAGGCAGTTCCTATACAAAACAAAATTAAGGAAAGAAAAATTTTGCCATAGCGCAGTGAAAATGACAACACCAAAGAAATGAAAGATAGCAAGTGAGTGTAGAAAATTTCAGACATGGTGGGAAATACTTCTTTATGGAAGTCAAGGGTAAGTGTGTGTGTTTGATTTGTAATGAGAGTGTTGCAGTGATGAAGGACTACTATGTAAGAAAGAAACTACTACTGTAACTATGAAACCAAACACCTCCGTGCTTCGGCGGTTTTATTCTCTGAGATCAAAGATCGACCAGATTTTGAAAGAAAAGGTCCAACCACCTTACGAGCTGAATGACCCTCTATGGTTGGAAGACCTGGCGTCTTTAGTTGATCTCACTGAACACCTCAACACACTCAACAAGAAACTACAAGGCAAAGACGCACACATGAAAGCATTCTGTGTGAAGCTCTGACTGTTGTAGGCACAGTTGCACACCTTCACACTGTCCGGAATCAGATCTGCGTTTCCAAAGGCCAATCTCTCTGATAAAAAGGGGAATATGTGTTTTAGTAGAAAAATCTTTCTCAGCGCTTCCAAGATTTTTCTACTTTTGAGAATGATATCAAGCTGTTCGCGACTCGCTTCACGATAAATGCAGAAGTGAAAAAGTGTCTGCAGTCAGAACTTATAGAAATGCAGTGTGATGATTCTTTGACATATCAACATCAGCTTCTCTCCTTACCTGACTTCTACCGAAGCTTGGAAGAAACCAAGATTCCGCTGATGAGATGCCACGCAAAAAGAATGAGTCTGTTCGGGTCAACATACATATGTGAACAAACATTTTCTCTGATCACGCTGAACAAAAGCAGATTGAGAACCAAAATGACCAGCGACCATCTCTGTGACTTCCTTCGCATCTCAACCACAAAACTGACTCCAGACCTGCCAGCAATCCTACAGGCCAAAGCACAACTTGTTCCCACTGAGCGCAACCATGTTCCCCTGAGTACAAAATATATTGCATGTTCTATGTGTTATTAAGCCCTATTACTTAATAAATGTAATAATTTTATGATAGCATTTTTAAAACTAATATTTGTTGATCTGTTAACAGTCCAAACTTATTTGCATAACAGGTTTGAAATATAGTATATAATTTATTTTATCCTTTAGATCCTTAGACTATAGCCTCTTTATTAGAGCATTTGAACCCTGGGTGAAACCAAGAATGACGGTAATCTCTATTTTTAGGAGCAGTATACAAGGCAACAAAAATGCCAAGAGACTTTTAAGTGAGCATTTTGGCAATGAATATGAGCTGGAAGAGCTGGTTGTAGCAAATGGAGCTTCACCACCACTGCAATGCAAGCAAATATTCAAAAAGATGTGAATGTAGAGCCCAGCTCTAACAAGAACGGTCCTTCCAAGTCTTGTCTGCTTTGTCAAGATGAGCATACTTTTGAGCACTGTCTTCTTCTTTTCCTTTTGGCTGTTTCCTTTCAGGAGTCGCCACAGCGAATCATGTGCCTCCATCTAACCCTATCCTCTTCATCATCTTCTCTCACACCAACTAACTAAACAAACTCCATAATTCTCTTCATAAGGATAAGATAGACTTCCTCGAGCAAAAGCATATGCTTCAGTCTGAAACTAGGACATGTGAGTACACTCTGTATGGAGTAAGATTTGCCCGAGGCATGCCACATTGCTGCACGTAAAACTCAAGGAAAACTCAACTATTTAAGGAAAGGCAGTGTGTGGATGGTGATGAGCAAGCAGTGATCAATGGATTTGTGAATACCAAATGTAATCAGCATTTGAATACTGAACCCGGGAACACTTCGAGGCATTCTTGTCAAAATTCCTGTCCGAGTAGTTGCAACAGAACCAAAGATGGCGTAACACAGGTTTTGTTAAATCTGTTGTCAAGCTGGAGGACCTGTGGAGTCAGCAGTTCAAATATGACTTTCCTTTAAAGGACAACCTTGGCAGTACATGTAGACAGAAAGCTAAGGAAGGAGTTGGAGCTACCACCGGAGGACTTCATATATTGGACAGATAGTGTAGAAGTTATAAAACACATTAGCAACGATACTTTAAGGTTTCGCACATTTGTAGCTAATAGGGTGTTAGCCATTCAGCAGTGAGCACTGAGCAATGAGCAAACCTCATTAGTCTCACAGTGGCACTACTTAAATTCTCAACTTAATCCTGCAGAATGTGCATTAAGGGGTCAGAACATGAATGCCTTTCTGCGAAACAAACTGGATATTTGGACATGACTCCCTCGCACACCCAGTTGAGAAATGGCCAAAGAATCCAAAACACCTACAGGAGCTTGAAACATCTGATCTTAAAAAGAAATGAAATGTCACAGTGAATCTTCTTGCTGCTGAAGAAAGCCCAGACAAGATGAAAATACTTGTTTATTTATTTTATGCTATCCAGTGTGGCATCAAGTGGATGTTTAATCCTCCATCTGGCTCTCACCATGGAGGGATATGGGAGCATTTTAATTCATTCCATTAGGAGAATAAAAAGTGCTACACTGAAAATTTTTGGATGAAAAGGGTCTACACACATTACTATGTGAAGCGGAAGCCATCATAAACAGTCGGCCAATAACTGCACCATCTAATGATCCAAATGACATGGAGGCATTGACGCCAAATCACCTTCTTGTCTTAAAAACCCAACCATCTATGCCTCCAAGAATTTTCTAGAAAAAGGATCTTTATGATCTTTTTTTATAGGTATTGGAGCCACAAGGTACAGCTATTGTAGTTACAAGGTACAGCTATCGATAGTAACGCTATATACAGTAAGTGCAGACCAATTGCATTTTAAAGGTGACTGACTTGCTTAATATTAGCTTAAGCTCCCTTGCCAGAAAAAAAGTATATGTGAATTGTTAAAGGAAAACGTCACCAATTTTCAATGGGCAGAAAGAGGAGAGCTGTAGCGCACAAAAAGGCGCTCGGAACGACATATAGGGGACGTGCGTTCCTGTCAGGGACCGAGCAGGTAGACACAGGATACAGGAATAAAGTCAAAAAAGAAAATGGGTTTTATTTACCCAAATGTAACATATACAAAGAAATTTTAATATATGAACAAAATGTGGGCCCTTAAACAGGTCAACAAAAGATAGCTAAACTGAAATTACAACACAAGTTCTAACCACAATGGAGACAAAAACTGACCTAACCTGAGTGATACACAAGCGGTAACATATATACTGGCTCGCCAAACCAATATGACACACAAGGGGTAGACATAACTGTAACTAGACAAATTATAAACAAACTCTAGACGAACAGTTTAACAACATCCTCTCATTACTCAAATATGAAAAAGCAATAATAAAATAATGAACCAAATAAAGTTTAATAACCTGTAACATCTAAAGAAACATGTTCCCCATATTTTCCCCTCCCTGTGTCAAACGGGGTACTTGGTACAGTCCAGGCCCAGTAGGAAGTATTTAAAGTTGATAAAGGCCTCAAATCAATCTTTTATTTGGATGGCCAACACCCCCGGACCAGCAGAATTATAACTCAAGAAAAAGAGAAATAAATTAATACAACTTAAACTTAATAAAAATAAACTAAACTTAAGGAAAAAGTAAGTGAAAACATTACCAAACAAACTTAGGGTGTTGCCGAAGTTGTGGCCATCACAGTTCCACATTGCAGGACAAAGCATGCACCAGGCACAGTAGATGAGACAAAGAATGCTTCTCAGAAGTGTGAGGAGGTGTGCAAGGTTTCCAAGGTTATCACTTTCGACCTAGAAGAACTGGTAATGCACTTGGGCATGAAGACAGGATTAGGTCGGAGAACAGCCAGACTGAGATCTCCACAGATTGAGACACACTCCAGAGAGACTGAAAGGGCAGAAAGGTCCCTCTCCTTATGGAGGTGAAGGCCAAGAGAAGTACTGTCGTCCATGACAGAAGCCTGAGGGGAACCTGGTCTAGTGGCTCAAACGGGTGAGCTGCCAAGGCATGGAGGACCAGAGAAAGGGGTGAGAAAGAGGCCGCTGTCGCCTCACACCCTTTAATAAACATTTCAGCAGGAGATGACTAAAAACAGAACTGTCTGCGAATCCCTCATGGCATGAGGATAAGCCTCTGTCCACGAGGGTCTGAAGAAAAGTCAGGACCCGTGGAAGCATGAAGGGGCAGACATGCCCCTATCTGAGCACCAGTGCTGAAATGATGACCACTTTACCACATAGGAGGAAGAGGTGGATGCCACCCTGTTCCCTGAATGGTGGCCACCATGCGTGGGCCGAAAACCTCTGGTCGGCTAGGCACTCCCTCTGAGGGGCCAGACCCACAGGCACTTGTGTAAAACTGGGGGGGTTGCAGATCCTCCCGTTGGCCTGAGACAGGGCCGCCATGGAAGCTCCCAGGGCAGACCTGACAGCATCTATTAGAGTACCAGAAACCACGTTGCCCTCACTCACCTTGGGGCTACAAGGATTACGGTTAGACAGTCTTCTCTGGATGCTGGACTGCCGGTTGCTCCTGGCTGCAAAGAGGTCCACCTCAACTCTGCTGAACTCTGCTGCTCCAAACCTCTGGACCAGCTCTGTGTGCAGCACCCACTCCTCAGGAGAGGGGCCCCCCATGACATAATGTCCACGGCTGTGTTGAGAACGCAAGGGATGTACACAGCTCTGATGGAGCAGAGATGTGAGTGCGCCCCCCTGATGGTTGATGTAGAAAGCTTCTGGGTTATTGTCGGTATGAACAAGGACGTGGCAATCCGAGAGCACCGGAGCAAAGTGCTGAAGAACATTACACACAGAAAGCAGCTCCAGTGTATTTATGTGGAGAGAAGTGCCCTATGGCCATGGAGCCCCCACTGACTTGAGAGAAGCATGTCCCACCCCATCCTATCAGCAAAGTACCTGTGCACACTTAAAATTGGTCTTATTTCCCCAGACGTCCCCAGAGTAGAGGTACCTCTTCTGGATGGACCCCGCTATTGGCCCATTTCCCCAGGAGATTGGACAGCTCTGTTATAAGAGCTCTCATCTGGGCTGGGGATGAAAGGATCTAGGATCCCCGCGAAGCTTGGAGGGGGTGTGGCAAACTGGAGAGAATAACCTTTCCGTATTGTGTCCATCCATTTGTCCAAAACACACAGCTGCCTCCACTGATCATATTATTCCAACAACGGGTGTGACGGCGAACAATGTTGTCTGCTGTTCTGGCAGCTAGCCAAGGTTCGGCCCTCTCCACCCCTCTGGGAGATTTGGGCCAAAGCAGCCCATGGGGGTTCCTCTGCGAAAGGGATGCGTAGAGTACAGGAGGGGATGGCTGTCCATCGGGGAAGCCCCTGCCTTAGCCGAACAGCTAGGCTTGTGTGCCCCCAAGGGTTTATGAACTGGTGTGGAAACAAATATACCCCCATGGCTAGCAAGTATGCTAGTGGGGAGGGATGTTATGTGAAGCCCAGGAGAATGAGTGTGTTTATTAGAAAGAACTAGCCGACTCGCCGACGAGCGGGCTGTAATGGGTGGGAGACATGTGGGAGAAACCCAGGGGTATTCTGGTTGTATGATGCCTAGCTCTTCAGGAGATGTTCGGTTCCCCCCTTCAAAACTATCAGAATCTCCTCCTCTCGCTTCTGGGGAGGCTTCACTGGAGGGCGAGAATGAACATGCCAGCTTGTGACGCTTGGCTGGTCAGTGGTGTGATGTCGCTGCCTGGTGGTCAGGGGGAGGAGGTGGAGGAGTGGGCTACACCGGAGCAAGACTCAACGCGGCCGCTGCTGATGAGGTGGATCATGGCAACAAATTTTCTTAAAAAGGTGCTGAAAATGGGGGCCAAACAGACCATAGGTCCTTCAGCATATCCTTCCTGATGGCCACTGAAATGGAAGAAAGATGAAGCCACACGTTTCTTACAATCATCGCTTGCCATGCAAAGATGCGTGCCTAAGCGATCCCTATCGGGCCACACATGGCAAGGATGGAGCTGGAGAGCTTGCTGATCTCTTTGGCATATTTGGCGGGAAAAGCATCAGCTAGCAGAGCCAGCTTGGATACGGTGTTGGCTACAACAAAGATGTTGTTATCTAACCCAGTACTGCTCCAGGGCTTCAGAGAAAAAAATCAATCCGGGAGCGTAATGTGTCCTTAGGGAGAAGGGCGAGGCCCGCGTGTTCAGACGGGAGGTGTTGATGTAGCCCCTCTCTTATGGTGCAACTGTTGACGTAATTGAGGGGCACCATGAGAGCGATAAAATTGCAACTTTTGACTCACTCACCGGTGGGCATGGACTATGCTGCTTCAGTTGGCACAAGCACGCAGGGATTGTTTTATTATGCTACAGCCAGAGGGCAAGCGACATAGGAAATAGAACTCCCCTTTAATTCCCCTACATCTATGGATTGCCGTGGGGTTACCGACTACAACTAGTCTTTCATGTCTTTCGCTGTAACTGCCGCCAGTTGGGGCATTTCTGAGCGTTTCTCGAGAGTTGGAGCCAACCTGCTTGCAGGTGGTCTCTCTGCTTTATTTTCCTAACATTGAGTTTACAACACCTGGGACTATGGCTATTCGGCGTTATTATACGAGCCGCAATAAAATGCTGAACAGTTCCGCAGTACGCACAGAGATGGTAGATGCTGCCGAAGCCCAGCGGCATTCACAGCAGGCTAGCAAGGACAGCAGAGACGAAATGCTGCACGTGTGGGACAACTGCTGGTGTGTCTGTGGTAACTGTGCAGTGATGGAAACAAAACAGGAATCCCTCTGCTGCAATGAATTATACAGTTACCTTTTCCAGTTGCTTCTTTTGCTGTTGGGGGAGCATAAAAGTACATATTGAAGGGAATGCTGAAAACGGACTTCAGGGTACCAACCAAAGTGAAGCGACTAAAGCCTTCAGATAAACATTGTGTAAGTACAATTTACTACTATTATGGCTTTGTTGTTTAAGCTTGCTACTAGAATTTAGTAAAGTTACGAAATCAGGCCGATGGGACTTTGTGTTCCTTTGAGTAAACAATGTTACAGTTTCAGGTTTACTAGCATTTCTAGAGTTAGATTGTGCTGTTAGCTTTGCTTTAGCAGATATCAGCAACTTAATGCTAACAGATTTATATTTTTAGCCAATACATAAATACTAACACTGGATTCTGTCGACTGTAGTTCTTTTGGTAAGGCAGTCTTCCACGGACCAAAGGGTCAGTGGTTCAATTCCCATTACTGGCTAAATGTTAAAGTGTTTCTGGGCAAGACACTCAAGCCCCACCAGCCCATTCCCATGCCCAGCTGTGCAGTGGCCGGTCCAAGCCAGGTAGAAATTGGGGGGGGTTGGATCCAGAAGATCATCCGGTGTACAATCTGTGCCAAATCAAGATGCGGACAATGATCCGTTGTGCTGACCCTGAACTCGCGGGATAAGCCTAAAGGACAAATAAAAAAATTCTGTTAAGAGGACTCTTTGGACATATTTTATCAGCCTGTGTTATGTAAACAATTACATCAATCTTCATCTCCTGACAGGAGTTGGACGTTACCTAAGAGTACCAGAGATGTTTGATGCACAGAGGACAGACCAGTGGCTTTAGCTCTCAAAATCAATGCAAAAAGAGTCCAAGGAAATCTGACTGATTTCAAGAAAGTTCATATTTTTGCCCTTTCTTAATAAATGATAAAATTTAGATTTCTGCAGATTCCAGTGAGATTTTGTTTTACTTGCATAAGTTGTTACATTACTGTGAATTTGCTCTACTAAGTTGGTTACATGTAACACATATTGTGTACACAGTATATGTTAGGATGATCTTTTTTATATGTGCTCATCCAAATATTTATTTTTCACTACACCATGACTTGTATCAAGAAAGACAAATATCAAGTAATGTGCAAAACAGTACAGGCAAAAGGGTACAGGACCTTCCAGCTATTAGTGTTGTCTTTTCATACTGTATGTTATCAATAGCTTGGGGGGGATAGATGGCTTTTTCTAACCAAACTAGTCATCTGGCCACAACAGCAGGAACAAGGTACCAGTCAAAACACATAGTGATTATAAAAAAATAACCTACTATATAATGAGGTTATAGCACAATATAATCAGTCATCTGGTAAAAATGTTAATATCCTATACTCAATGGCTGTTATTTGTGAACTATTGGAAAGCTGCTGAGCTGTGTCTCATAATTTCTCCTCGCACTGAGGCAAAATCCTAAATCTGTTTAAATTTTTTAGATAGCTTATTGGTGATATTTTAACTAATATTAATGTAGTGAAGTGTGTTTTATTGATGGTGAAAAAAAGTGTTTTCTAATTAAAGTTAACCGCATTACAGCTCTACTGTTCTGCCGGTTAAATATAAAGTAAACTACTTAAGAAGAAAATTTCAGGCAGCTTCAGTTTCAACTTGTTGTGCCAACACATGGACGCCAGACCTGTCTGTGAAAGGCTGTCTGTTGTTTTCAACGGATAGAGCATCAGGCTGAGATGCAGAAGTCTGTAGGATCCAATCACGGCCTTCCAACCAGGTGTGTCCTTGAGCGAAACACCGTGCCGGCCCACTGCTCCCCTCAGGGGGATTGGTCTTTATGCCTTGCCTGCAATAGTCCAAGTGGACCCTTTGTGGATGTCCATGTGCAGACCTTGCAGTAACTATTTAGCAAAGATTAGTCTTACACATTGAAAAAATCTAAAATACACAGACCTGCCACCCAATAAAATTTTGTTTGTACTATAGAAAAAAAACTGCTGGGTCTGGGGCCCCAGGTGTAATTTTGGAATTCCTATCTGATATTTGTTAATCTGGGTTTAAGGATAGTAGTCCAATAGATTAGCAACCCTGAATGGAGAGGTTACCGAAGGAATATTTACAGCCGACTATACAATGAGAATCTGAATGGCGCCATTTTGGTGGCTGTAGACTTTTAGTGGGTTACATAATGTTCGCAAGGCTGTCATTGGTTGCCATAGTGTTGGGCTGAGGTTAGACAGTTCTGTGTGTCTTCTTTTTTTGCCCATGTAACAGCTTAACCTTTAAGGTTTAGCCATGAAGGGTTAACCCAATGACACAGTTTCCCTAATCACACAGCCTACTCACTGTCCCAACAGTCACAGATGGAGTTACAATAAAAACAATCAACAGCCTTCTTTTATGTCAAGATATGAATTTTGGTGCCAATGTCAAATTCTTATAAGCACAGCAATACTGAATTCAGTGTAGAAGCATGCAGACTTGTTAATCGTTGCATGAATATTATAAAAAAACAAAAGCTCATATTTAATACTTTACAAACTTAGCTGGAAGACAACTTCTATCCTTCAATCTATTTTTACATGAGTAGTATTGTTGACGTGATTTTCAGTATAAATATGTATGCATCTGAACTGTGTTAGACAGGCTAGAAACTAGTAATTAGCTTACTGCACTCCAGTGACAGTTAAGCTGCTTATGGGCCAGTCGGAGATTACCCAGAAAGTCCCCACTTCACAGGGGTCCTGCGCGCGCACAAACACACACACATTCAGAGTCAATCAAGCTGTGCTTAGTGAAATAGGAAGAGTTTATCAGTTCATTACCTATATTCTATTTGGTCAGGATAAAACTTGATTGAAATTATTTGTTTTATGATTTTTTTTTTTTTATATATATTAGACCCTAAACACCCACGGAAAGTAAAGAACACATTGCATTCTGGGATTAATAGGGGTCAGAGGTATTAGTCAGTGTTACAGACACATTTGAGAATTTGATTCTACAAAATGTTTAAAATGTTCTAGTCCAAATTCCCAGAATTACTTTTTACATTTGTCTGAAAGTAAGCATTAACTGTGCAAGGACAAAATCTTGAATGATGCTCATCTTTGTTTATAGTTCTTTTAGAAAATTGCAATATCTGAGGTTAATTCTGATATTTTTATTACTCATATTGCCAGCATTTCTATATATTGCAAGTATAATTCTGTGTTAACACTGTGTTACAGTGGCCTCGAGTGCTCAAAGCACTGCAATATCAGAAAATATGTAAATAGACAAAACACAAGCAAATTAAAAAAAAACTTCATCGATTTGGCACAGCAACACAACCAAATGACAAAATATGCTGCAAAAAGCTACAACACAACCAAATTGAAAAAGGTGATGCAAAAGCCAACAGCACAACCAAATGACAAAAGGCGTTGCAAAAGCCACGACCCAACGGAAATGGCTCCGGCAGCAACTAAAAATACATTAACACAGCAGACACTTAATGATTCTCAATGCTGAGTGTCTGTGCTGACTAAATCAGACTGACTGGCACTGACCAGGACCAACTTGGTCTGACCAGTTGTCATGACCAAATCACATATATCATATATATGGGAACTTTGGATACTTCGAAACCCAACATCTAGACTAATACCGAACAACTATCATCTTTGCACAACCTGCAACTGGGATCTCGCCTGGTATGGTAGACCCTGGCCTCCTCTGGAAGCAAAATACATTGTACATTGCACAGCTGCCATGGTGGTAAACAGGCTAAACCTTTTTTTTGTACAAACATTAAGAGAAACGATTTCCATTATTTTCACTGACCAACTTATTGTGTGAATATAAGTAAATTTTTCACATGAAACAAGCTAAACATTTATTAGTTAGGAACTACACTCTTGTGGCGGTTTATTTTTAATCACAGTTTGCAGGTCTACCAAGTTATAACTAAAGTGTTCCAAACTGCCCTGATAGTCTAAATCCCCCTTCCTGAGGTTTAGCTATTAACTGTATTAACTGTCTAACTTCACCTGTCAGTCTAACAATATCATTTGGTCTCATTAGATTTAGCTTGGTGTCTAACTGAGTCATTCTGTTAAAACATTATAAAACATATTTCCAAACTGTGCTATAATAACCTCATTTTAATGTAATAATATTTTTTGCTTCTAGTGAGGTGGGTACATTAAGAGAAAGCTTGTATTATTAGCTTTAAACACACACAAAAAGTCCTAGTGTGTGTCCAGGCTGTGACTAGAGCAAGTTTTTTTTTTTATTTGCAAGATAATAAATAAATAAATAAGAGAGAGAGAGAGAGAGAGAGAGAGAGAGAGAGAGAGAGAGGTTGCCTGACCAGTGGACAAAATTAGTTTTCACTACTCCCTGCATGCTTTGGAGCTCAGCTCCTCCCCTTCTGAGATAACAGCCCACACAGTAAAAACATGCATTTGACAAATGCTTGGTACGTAGGGGCACACACTAAGTGAGGATCCACAGGGATTAACCTGGTATAAACAGCCTCAATTTAATTTTATAATCATTTTAATTTCAATTTAGAACTTTGCTTCCTTTAAATTTCATTTCAGTTTTTGTTTTCTTTCTCATAAAGTACATGTCATTTAATCACCTGAACAGTTTAGAGTGTGTATGTAGTTTAATGTTTTGGTCTTTTGGTTGTATGGAAAAGAACCCTTAAGTAATGACTTATAATTAGTTATTTGGGGAAAATGTGTTTAGGTATTATGTTAGTGTTTATTTTTGTGTGTTTGTTCAGATTGAGAATGTTTGAAAGGAAACAGGAGGGGCAGGAGAAAATAGTGACGTCACCAGGATGAAGAGAAGACAGGACTGCCTTGAACACCCTGATACACACACACACACACACACGCAAACCTTTTTCCTTTCAACTTCCTATCATTGAAAAAAAGAGAGAGAAAGGGAGAGAGCGAGAGAGAGAGAATCATTAGTAGAGTGGTGGACAAAGGATTACCATTTGTGACAGCTGAGATGTGGGAAGAGAGCACAAGAAACCAGCCAGGATAGAGAGAAACAAGGGAACTAGAGGAAAAGCCAAATTTCTTCCCACTGACCACGAAAAAATTAAAAAAACATATACCAAACAGAGCAAGAGTAAAAAGAGCAAGTAAAAGGTGACATCAGAAAGCTTTCAAACGCAGGTCAGTGCAATTGGAGCAAGGACTAAACACTTGTTTCTGGAATTGGGTGAACCCATCACTTGCAAGAAGACATCAACCATCTACAGCTACCATGTACAGTGGATATGGAGGTATGAACCAGCTGGACAAGCTCATCTCTAACCATTAATTCTCTGTATTTGTTAGGAGGATCTTAGTGCTGCTGGTTCTTAACTTAATAGGAGCTTATAAGCAGAGACGTATTCCATATATCTGTAAACTATGGTTTGTTGTTTTATCATGAGTGGGTTTCTATCCAAACAGAGTAACATACAGTGCTCTTTTCATAACTTAATTGAAGTGGTCAGTGTTTGCAAAGAAAGCATGCCAGTCAAACAGACTGCTGGTACTCTGGTCAGTTGGTCGGTTTTAATTGGTGTAACACCTGCAGTGACAGTTACATATCAAATCTATTACAACTGTTTGTGAGCCCACTATTTCACAACTTGAGTGGTATGACTTACTGAATGTCACAAGTCACAGAACAGCACTGGCAGCAGTGCACAAGCACTTATTTTTAAAGGATTTTCAGTAAGGCTTTATTTTCTTACCAATTCAGAATTTTAAGCATTTCTCCACTATTAGTATATTTTAGAGCATTCTCATTTATTATATTTTTAATAATGACAACTATCTGAGGAGAGGAGAGCAGAGCATCACAGAGCAGTGATAACGAGAGCTGAGTGGATTGACTTTGAGTCTCATGACAGCACTAGCTTAGGTTGCATATTGTAGCTTTGTGCTTTGTCAGTATGATAAAGAAAATGTCTGTGTATCACACAGGTTTTTTATCGGGAACAGTAATGGGCATTATAACATGATTGGTGAGAAACTTCATTCTGTAAAGCTACTTACATTGATCTACATCTGATCTAAATTTCTATTAGAAAATCTGAATTGCAAAACTACGTTATCTCTGTAAGCTGGTGAGTGTTACAGCAGGATTTGAGATGTTTGCGTATGAGTTAACTGGTGTTCATCAAGGCATGTAACTCCTAAACCCACCACCTCTTGTTTTTACATTTCTGTTTCTGTTGTATTATAATCATTTTTGAGACAACAGTGTCCTCTTCCTGGAAATGAGCAAGAGTGGCTGCACAGTAAAACTACTGGGTTATTCCTGTGACTCAGTGTACCCATAAACTGCACTAGTCATTTCCTGACCCTGCCTTCTCTACAGGATGTTACTCCCTCCTGGTTTCCTTCTCCTAAAAACAGTAGTATGAGGGGGAGTAAGGAGCTAAATTGTATGTATACTTTGTGTGGGAGTTAGAAGACAGTGTACGAAATGGTGGTGTTGGGAGGGAAGGAAATTACTATCATCAAATCAAGCATTAATGATGCCAAGTGGAATACAAAGGACTGACCTATTGTTCCTCCTGCCTCCTGCCAGACTGTTTTTATAGATCCTCCTGTCATATGTCCAAGTATCTTTGAACAAGACAATGACCCCGAGTTAGTTGCGCCTGGTGGGACTGTGAAGGGGTGAATGAGAAGCAGTGTAAAATGCTTTGGGTACCAATAAGGTGGAAAAGTGTCATTTATAGTCAGGTACATAGGTATAGGAAAATTACAAATGCTATGTCATTTTATAATTATATACTTCTTTGACATTTGGCCTCTAGATACCATCACATTGAATTTGAAATGAAACACTCAAGATTTGACAGAAGTCAAGATTTTAAACTTAAATCAAGGGATATGAAATTCATTATTCAGGAATTACAGCCATTTTCATACACACCATTTTTGGTGGCTCATAAAATGTGCTGATGTAAGTAAAACCAATTTACCATTTTTAGTGTCTTACCATAGCTCAGAGCAAAGACAAATTACCTCACAAGTTCATATTGTAAGTTAACACTTGTGAAATTTCATGAAATATTAAATGTTTGCTGGGGTGGCTGTAGCTCAGTAAGGCAGTCGTCCTTGGTGGTTCGATCCCTGGTTCCGGGTATGTGTTGAAGTGTCCTTGGGCAAGACACCAAGTTGCTCCTGGTGGGTCAGGTGAGCACCTTGCATGGCAGCCACTGCATCCCTCCATTTATATTTTACCACATAAAATGTGGGTCACATATGGACAAAAGGAGGGATGCAGCATAACAGTTACAAAAAAACACAGACTCTCAGCTATGCTGCTATATTTTGAAAGAATTGCTCCAAATTTTGTTTTTTTTAATTCAGATGCTGGGTTAATTTTCTCTGCTGCTCTGTGACTAACTTTGAAAGAACTGTAAGTGCCTTGACAAGAAAGGCACACAGACAGAATGCCCATGACACGTTTTTATCTTTATCGATTAAGGTGTGAAATATAAAGATTTTCATATTACAGATGATATACAAGTCTTAACAGGAAATGTTTGTTCTCTGTTCCCTGCAAATGCACTGGAATGTATTGTACATTATACAATAGTATACTGCAAGTTAAATAGGTTATGTATAAAACTTTCAGATAAACAAAGATCTAAGTGGTCCATTTTGGACCAAAATGTACAATATTGTTTACACAGGCAAGGAATAGTTGCTGCTCTAGGCTCATCTGCTGCGAGACATTAATTTCTTTAGATTTGATTGGCTTAAGACTTGCCTTGAGATTTGAAAGCAAAGTATCATTGATGCATTGTCTTAAGATGAAAGTGATAAGTAGGTTAGTCATAACCAAGCTGGAGCAAATCAACTATAAAACTGACTTTCTTTAATTATTACATTATGCTAGAGCTTGCAACCATTAACCCGCCACATGTGTGTCTTCTTTAATCTACCAATCTGTCAGTTTGACAATTCTTTAAAGAGACATTTAAGTTTCCCAGAGGCACACACACACAGACACCCATGCACACGCACATTCATAAACTAATAAAAAGACCACTTCTTGAAAGGTCCCATTTAGACTTGCTTTTTAAATGGTTTTCAGTGATCGGATCAGTAGTAGACATTGTTTACACCTGTCCATATACATGTGTTTCCAAGATGACCACTTGTGTCAAAATTAAGTTACATTTGCATCACTTCCACTAGAATACTCCTAATGGTTAGACCAAAGACGTCTGACAGGTGCACTTAAATATGCATGTAAATATTAAAATATTTTACTTGTATCTAATGCTGGGAATTCTGGACCTTTTTTTTTCGCTTGGTATGTACTGGTACTGGAGCTATTTAAGTACTGGATAGATAAATAAAGCACATCTGGAAACTGTTCACGCCACTTAACTTTTCCACATTTTTTTATACAATCCTGTCTCAGTCTACAGACAATTCCTTGGACTTCAAGTCAAGTCAAGTCAAGTCGAGTGGCTTTTATTGTCATTTCTAATATACACAGTGATACACAGTACACAGTGGAAACGAGATAACGTTCCTCCAGAACCAAGGTGCTACAAAACAACACAAGCTATGTAAAGTGCATCGAGTGCAACCTAGTGCAAACAGTGCAGACAAAAAACAGTACAGACAGACAGTGTAGACAGACAACACAAGTAACATAGGACAGGACACAGAACCTAAGACAGTGCCGACCAGTAAACCTATTGTATACTTCGATTTTACAGTACAGTACAGTCAAGTGTTCTAAAGGTGCAAAAAGCAGCATGTAAACAGTATAGTGCAGTTAAATGTCCAGCATGTATACAGTGCAATTGCAGTGGAATGTGCAAAAAACAGCAAGTAAACATTGTAGTGCGGTTAAGTATAGAATAATAATAATAAATAAATAAATAAATAAATGATTGTGGGATGAATTGAGATGAGTAATGAGTGATAAGTTCGGGTTGTAGTGTGTGTGAGTTCCATTTCAGTTCTGTGTATTGAGGAGCCTGATGGCTTGCGGGAAAAAACTGTTGCACAGTCTGGATGTGGCGGCCCGAATGCTTCGGAACCTCTTTCCTGATGGCAGGAGTGTGAAGAGTGTGTGTGACGGGTGTGTGGGGTCGTCCACAATGCTCTTGGCTTTGTGGATGCAGCGTGTGGTGTAAATGTGCATAATAGAGGGGAGAGAGACCCCAATGATCTTCTCAGCTGTCCTCACTATCCTCTGTAGGGTCTTGCGATCCGAGATGGTGCAGTTCCCAAACCAGGCAGTGATGACCACTTCATGGCTTGATTTGTGCTGTGACATGCACTATTAACTGTGGGACCTTATATAGGCAGGTGTATGCCTTTATAAATGGTAAATGATCTGCACTTATATAGCGCTTTTCCATACACACTCACACCAGTGGGGGAGCTGCTATGCAGCTGGCCAACACTCACTTGCAACAACTAATTTGGGGTTCAATGTCAAGGACCCTTCGACATGTGACCAATGTCGAGGCATATGACCAATGTTGAGGAGCCGGGATCAAACCAACAACTGCGGGATTGGTTCGACGACCGCTCTAGCTTCCTGCGCCACAGTCACCCCTAAATCAAGTACAATCAACTGAATTTCCCACAGGTGGACTCCAATTAAGTGTTAGAAACATCTCAACGATGTTCAGTGGAAACAGGATGCACCAGAGCTCAATTTTAAGTGTCACAGCAAAGGCCATTATTATTTTTGTACATGGGTTTTTTTTTTATAAGTTCAAACACACTTCTGTTTGTAGAACATAATGAATTTGATCCATTTTGGAATAAGGCTGTAACGACAAAATGCGGAAAAAGTTGAGCGCTGTGAATACATTCCACATGCCCCGTACTTTGTGAAATCCCCATTGGAATGAATAAATTCCAGCAGTAGCCACAATTTAAGGCAGTAAGACCTTGCCTAGAGACACTTGGCTAGGGGTATTCGGGGTGCAAACTGCTGACCCACTGTCGATAGGTGGTCACTCTACCAATGAAGTGACTGGTGTGCCCAGCACCTTTCATACATCCTTTTTTTTGTACTTTCTGCTTATCCCGTGAGTTCAGGGTCGCCTCAGCGGAGCACCTTTCATACCTCTATCCAGTGAAAAACAATATACACTAATAATGTTGTATTATAGTAATTAAACCTGTTTAATTTAATGGTAAATAAAAAATATGCCAACATATATGTATTCTGTGACTGATATGGGAAAACACCCTGGAGATGATAAAAGTAATTAAATTAAACAAACTACTAACAGGTGCTTAAGTTGGTTATCTTCTTTAACCCAAATGGAGCACCAACAAATCTCTTCAAAGCCTGCCAGAAGGCATCTTCCAGGTGTAATATTCACAGTGAGCTAATAGGCTAACACTTGTGTGTTTCAGGGTGCAGCTCGGTGAGCCTGTGTGAAGTAAGTGTTGAGGGACTTTGTAATACAGTCAAAATCAATGGCTTTCGGCTTCTCCCTTCAGAGGTTGCTTGTCCCTTTAGGTGAACGTGTTCTGCATATTGATTTTGCTTGTGTTTTTATGCCGGATGCCCTTCCTGCCCCAACCCTCCTATTTTTGTCCAGGTTTGGGACCGGCACCAAGGTTGCCCTTGGTGGCTGGGTGAGGCCACACCTGGTGGGGTGGGATTTGAGCCTGGTGCCTCCTGCATCCCAACCCAATGCTCTACCACTGAGCCACAAGGCCCCCAGACTTTGTTATACTGTATTTAAGATTTTAACAGTTCAGAGTTTTAAGCAGTGTTTAAAGTTAAAATGCTTTTTTTAAGAGTTCATGACATGATGGTGATACCATGATTACTTGTAGGCAAGGTTGAATGACACCATATTTTCAATTAAAAATTCATAAATAATGCAAGGCCAAAATGTAATGCGCTAGTGCAAGGTGTCTGCACTCCTGTGTAGAAACTGGCTTGACACTGCTGAGTGTGAGCCAAATAAGATTTATTAGAGCAGGGGGTTCTTAATTACTTTTTTAAAGGACCCCTGTTCTAATAAATAATTTTTGATTCACACTCAGCAGTGTCAATCCAGTTTCTTCACAAACGTCCAAAGAGTCTTTAAGGACCCCTACTCTGCGTTTCCCCCCTATAATCTCTGCCCTACCCACTGTTGATTACCTACATTAATTTTTTAAATCAATCAGAAGTTGGATGATACCAAATCACTTTGCCTTCTCCCACTCCACCTTCATTTAAAATGGTATCTTCCAGTTTCTGGTTCACTGAGCACACCTTATCCCGGAAATTGGAAATAATTATGGGAGGGATAGAAAATTAACCCTTTGTTAAAGGCAAGAAGCATCACGCTGCAAAACTTGAAAAGCTGGAACAATTCAAGATTCATTGTCATATGCACAGACCGAAAGTATGTTTCCCTGCACAATGAAATTCTTACTTTGCCGTCCACAATAAATGCCATACAGTAAAGTAAAATAAAAATAGAAAAAAAAATACAATAAAAAATAAGAGCAATAAAGGCAATAAAAGTGAGGTAGTGCAGTTTTGAACAAAGGCAATAAAAAGTGAGGTAGTGCAGTTCTGAAATAATGAATGTGGAAAAGCAAAAATGTAAATCAATGTAAACAGTTATGTCCATGTAAACAGTTATGTCCTTGATTGCAAACTCTTATCAGCTGTTTACGAGTCTGATTGCAGAGGGGAAGAAAGAGTTCTTCAGTTTTGAAGTCCTGCATTTCACACTTCTGTACCTTCGTCCAGAGGGTTGAAGTGTGAACAGTCCGTGCTGGGGGTGGGAGGGGTCTTTGAGGATGGAAGCAGCTCTCCTGTGGACTCTGCGTTGGTAGATGCTTTGCAGAGAGGGCAGTGGAGTCCTGGTAATCTTCTGTGCAGTCTTCACCACTCTCTGCAGGCGTTTGCGGTCCATGACTAGTGCTGCCGTACCACACAGTGATGCAGTTGGTCAGGACACTCTTGATGACGCAGCTGTAGAAGTTGCTTAGGATGTTAGGGGACATGCCAAACTTCCTCAGCCTCCTCAGAAAATACAGCCGCTGTTGGGCCTTCTTGACCATCTGTGTGACGTGAGGTTTCCAAGTGAGGTCCTCACTGATGCAGACACCCAGGTATTTAAAGCTGTTCACCCTCTCCACTTCAAGCTCCCGGATGAACAGTGGCTGATGTGTTCTCCTCTCCTTTCTCATGTCCACTATCATCTCCTTCGTATTGTCCGTGTTGAGGGCGAGGTTATTGTCTCCACACCATGACACCAGACTGGCCACCTCCCTCCTGTAGGCTGCATCGTCACCGCCAGCGACGCGTCCCATCACTGCGCTGTGGTCCGCAAACTTCAAGATGATTTTGTCGTTGTGGGAGGCGACACAGTCGTAGGAGAACAGGGTGTAGAGGATGTGGCTGAGTACACAACACTATGGAGTGCCAATGTTTGTGATGATACTGGCTGAAATCCTATTACCAATCCTGACAGACTGAGGCCTGCCAGTCAGGAAGTCTAGGAGCCAGTCACAGAGGGTGGGGTGCAGACCAAGTGTGGACAGTTTATGGGTGAATTTGTGGGGGATGACCGTGTTGAAGGCGGAGCTGTAGTTGATGAAGAGTATCCTTAGGTATGATTCCTTATTTTCCAGATGAGAGTGGGAATAGTGGATGGCAGCAGCGATTGCATCCGAGGTGGACCTGTTGGGCCGGTAGGCAGACTGCAGGGGGTCAGTAATGTCTGGTATGCTGCTCTGAATGTGGGCCAGCACTCTCGAAACACTTCATGATGGTTGGAGTGAGTGCCACTGGCCTGTAGTCATTCAGGCAGTTGGGTGGGCTCTTCTTAGGCAGGGGGACGATTGTCGTGGTCTTAAATCACGAAAAAACAGTGCATTGGCTGAGGGAGAGGTTGAAGATGGAGGTGAGAACATCAGCCAGCTCGTTGGCACATGCTCTGAGGAGCCGCCCAGGAATGTTGTCTGCTACTTTGCGGGGGTTGATCTTCCTCAGAGCTTTGTGTACCTAGGCTGTTGAGACAGTTGGGGGAGGGGAGGGGGGTTGGGTGGTTCAGGTGTGTGTGAGCCCCCTCTCTGCAGTGTTTGCTGGGGGCCTCAAAGCGGTTGTAGAATGTGTTGAGGTCGTCCGGCAGGCTGTCTGTTGAGGTGATGTTGTTGATGGTGGTCCTGTAGTCTGTGATGTGCTGCAGGCCTTGCCACATCCGCCCCGAGTCAGCAGTAGAATAAAAGCTGTCCAGCTTCTCTCTGTACTGCCTCTTGGCCGCTGTGATGGCTTTTCTCAGTCCATACTTCACAGCTTTGTACTCTGTCTCATTGCCTGATCTAAATGCAAGAGAGCGAGCACGCAACATGTGACGTACCTGACTGTTTACTCTGGGCTTCTTGTTTGGAAACTTCCTGATTTGTATGGTGGGCACGATGTTATAGACATAAGTGCTGATGTACCCACTCACATACTCAGCATAATCCTGTATGCTGAAGGAAGAGTCCTCCAGAGTTGCTGCAGCATTAAACACATCCCAGTCCGTCAAAACAGTCCTGCAGGGTGCTCTCAGTCTCTGGGATCCAGAGTTTAACCTGTTTGGTGACAGGGTGTGCTTGTTTCAGTCTTTGTCTGTAAGCAGGGTACAGGAACAAAGGGATGTGGTCTGAGTGTTCGAAGTGGGGGCGGGGTGCAGCCCTGTATGTACCACGTATGTTGTACAGCAACATGATCGAGAGTGTTCTTATCACGGTTGGGAATGTCCACATACTAGTGGTATTTGGGGAATACAGTCCGTAAACTACACTGGTTGAAGTCGCTAGCAACATCTTAAACAGCGTCAGGATGAGACATTTCTAACACGCTGATCACGTCGAGATGTTGACAAACACACACACCTACCCCTTTATCCTTACCGGACGCGGCCGTTCGATTGGCTCCGATAACAGAGTGAGTCTGTAGCTAAATGGCGTCTTCTGGGACTTTGTCTGAGAGCCAGGTCTCGGTGAAAATCAGGGCACAGCGGTCTCTGATTTCCCGCTGAGTTGTAATCCTGGCTCGTGGCTCGTCCGGTTTGTTTTCCAGAGAACGCACATTCGCTAGCATGAGGCTAAGAAGCGGTGGTCGGCTAGCGCAAGCTTTTAGCCTAGCATGTAGCCCTCCCCTCTTGCCTCACTTGCGTCGCCATCTCCGAATTTCTCTCCTGGGGTCAGCTAACTCACTCGAGGTGCTTCGTGGCCCCCGGGGTGGTTTCGTTGGTGACTCTGGGAGTGAACAATAAGTTGTAGCTCCAGTGGAATAAAACTAGTAAAGTCAAGATGTTGTGAGTTGGCAGTTGTCGTGAAAAAAACACACAAAAAAGAAGAAAAATCCGACATTTGAGTGCGAAGCCAGCAAACACATCTGCCTCTGAGGGCGCCATGTAACGTGCAATGTAACGTGTAATGCAGCATATGGTTCTGTAGTTTAAATAAATGGGACATTTAGACATCCATTCCATCCATTTTCCACTACTTATCCAAAGTCTGGTTGTGGTAGCAAGCTCCGATAACTTAGACATCACTCTCCCCAGCTACGTTCTGCAGCTCCTTCTCGAGCATCGCAAGGCACTCCCAGGCTAGATCACACCTATGACCTCTTCAGGGTATTCTGAGACTAACCCAGGATCTCCCAAATGGACATTCCCTGAATACCTCAATTAGGAAGTACCCAGGGGGCATCCTGAAGAGATGGCTGAACCACTTTAAACGGCCTCTTTCAACACAAAGAAGCAGCGACCTTTTGCCATGTGGCTCAGCCCCTCCTCACTACAGAGGTACGGTTCAATATCAGCACTTCTGCTGATGCTGCACCCATCCACTGGCCAGTCTGGGGCTAAGTGCCCCAGTGCATACTGATGGTCCTGGCCTGATGAAACCAGAAGATCGACTTCATATGCAAATTAAAAAGCAGTATTTCTGAAGATCACAAACAAGATACTATCCTTCCCTCTGATGCGCCCTGACATCCTGTCTATAAAATCAAATAGAGGATTTGATTAAAGATTCACTTAAGCGTAAGAAAAATTCCTTCTGGAATGAGCGTATTGTCCAGTCCAGTACATTTTTACACTCCTCTCTCTCACTACAAATGGTTTATATCTACTTCTATATATGCCTTAAAAGGTTGTACTGGTATTGTTAATACCATGGTCCTGTCATATGCACTGATCCGAGTAGTCTCTCTTACTGATGGACTGGTGCTGATTCAACATGCTGTATTGGCTGAGAAGATGTTGATTGTGTGGCACAGTTAGACTCAGATCTAAATGTGAAAACATAGGACCGATGATGAAATAGTTAAAGGGTTTATTTACAAATTCGTAGAGTTTTATTAAGTACTCTCTGTAGCTCACAAGGTATAGCAACAACATTGGAAAGAATGATTGTGAGACAGAGATATGAAGGGGAGACAGCTAACAAAGTGTAGGTTGTGAGGGGTGTGGCCCTGGGGAAATGGCGTGAAAGCAGACAAAGGGAGGTGGGACACAGACAGGAAGTGCAAAATCTGATAAAGACGACCACTTACTGAGTAACAGGAAGTGCAAAAAATAAACAAAATACAAGCATGAGCGTGATAATCAAGACAGACGTCGGTCTGACAGGACTCTGACTATTGCACATGCTGTGGGATATATCTCAAAAACAAATCCGACTGACTCTTGCCTTCATCTCGATAATGACCAAGCCAATGGTCAGCCAGCCAATGGTTGAGCCCTTTTTGTGCTTGGGATACATAAGATTTTACCTTTAGTGTAAGGTGTAAATATACAATAATGCTTTTAAACTTCTCTCTGGCTCCCCTATGTTAAAATATCTCTATTCTTCTGGCTGAAAAATGTCTCCAGATCATGTCACTTGGAAGAACCTCCAGTTCAGTGACATCATCTCATTACTCACACTATGATTGTGATTGTGGTTAAACTGCTTTTCCAGAGCTCCCCCAAGGTCTGGTACGATGTAATGATAGGTGAACAGAGAGGTCTTTCTCATTCATGTTATCTGTTCTTTCTTTCTGGGCTTTCAGAATCTGCTCAGAGGCAGCTCCTGCCTTCCCTCGCTATCTAGCTTTTACCGTTACTTGACCAAATATGCTGTGGGTATTTAGACAAATGGGCTGGTCATTGATGAAGGAATGACATATTATTGGTTACATTTGCCTTTTGGTTAAGTCATCTGCTTTGCTATTAGTAAAGATCCAATTTTCTAATTTTCTTTTTGAGGAAATGTTTTTGGCACAGTGTCTTTATCACTTAAATCTTCCATTTAGTGTACAATAATAATCGTCTAAGGAACATGAATATGCACAGCTGTTTCCACATCAGACTGACTTGTACTTGTTGATATGTCTTGTTCTAAGCAACTAGGAGCAACCTTAGTTCATCCTGCTGTGTGGGGCAACAACAATGTAACGGATACATTGTCAATGTGTGTCTGTGTGTGTGTCCCAGGCAACATTTTTCCAGAATGGGCTGTGAGAGAGGCCAGACAGCCTCAAACAATAGGTGTGGTGTCACACATACAGTAAGCTTACCACAGAGGCGTAGGTGTGTGGCAGAGAGCCACGGTCCCTCTGTTTATATCAGAACATCAATAGCTGAAGAGATGGTGTGATTGGAATCTGTTGTTGTCATTGGGCAGGACTGCACAACTGTTTGGATAAGGTAGGGAACATGAAAGAGTTTGACAGACATTTTCAGTTTGATGAGTTTAACTGACAAACTTATAGATGAGCTGATTCCAGTTAGAATGAGTTGATGGCTCATAAACTTCACTGAATGCTGAATGATTAACTAATGACAGTCTGTTAGTAAGGCTGAAGATCGCAAGGAAGACACAATACTGGAATGTGACAAGGAGATATGTGCTGACTACCAGTGCTCTGTCTGAACTCTTACTCTGATAGAGCCATGGAGCCCCATCAAGGTTGGTGTTTGCTTTGATCAGTGTTTTGGGATCTCTTTAGGACATGTAAGGGATGTGAGGGACCCAGCCTTTATAGCTGTTGTGTTTTGTCCTTTCAGTAGATCTGGCAGGCTTACATTCTCTCTCTTCTTTGTGGAATGATGGAAGAACAGTTTTTCTTTTTCTTCTCCTTTTTTTAAATTCAGGTTACATATTACTATTTTTTTTTTACTTAAAAAGGTGATATCATTAATTACTCTTTCCATCACTTGACCAGAACTGACTTTTGCAGATGACTGCAGATTTTATGACTATCTCCCTTTGTTAAATTTCCTGTCAGGAGAGGCAGTTGCATCTGACTTCCTGTAGGATTGTAACATTTCCTGTACTGTGGGAGGGGGTTGTTTAGCAGTCGCTGTGCAAAGTTCTTTCAGCTGTTTGAAGAAACAGGATACGGAACATTGGATAGACCCCAGTGTGAAAATACTGTTTTGTTTGACTGAAATGTATCACGGATTTAATAATAATTACACAATGATTCAGGCCACTGACTTTAGATGTTGGTTAAAGGCCAGAGAAGGGAAAGTAGATTAGAGCCTTCAGATGAGATGTAATTTTATATATATAATGTATATATATTTATATATACATTATATATGTATGTATGTTCAATCCAATACAGCGGCTCTTTCATGAATTTTACTTTTACAATGTTATAATTTTTCATATTTTAAAACTGTCAGAAAAGTGATAATTCTACTCTATTTTTGAAGCTGAAGTGGGTAGTGGAGTCGTACTTGGGTGCATTATAAGAATAGGTGGTACTAATGTTTTGGCCCCCTCATTCATTCTAAATAGGATGGCCAAAACATTAGAACCATCTCTTAATATAATTCACCCAATACAACTTGGACAACTTCGTAAACTCACCCTTTGTTGAAAACATTTCCAATATGCAAAATATGTCAAAGAAGGTTTCAAACCTTTGAGCAGCAAAAATTTTATGTCAAGCAAGAAAAGGAAAATCATTTCACTTTCCTAAGCTGCAATATAGTTAGTTAGTAATAAATTAGTTCCCAATCTTTTAATTTCATGTTGGTTTGTTTTTTGTTGTTTTTTTTGTGCAAAAACATAATAAAAATCATCTGATTGTATTAGGCTAATACAATCTCAGCAAACAACAAATGTAACTTTTTTCAATGTGCCTATTTTATTTCACACAAAAAAGCAACAAAGAAAAAAGCATAGGGGCAATACTAAATACCCCCTTAATACTTCTATAGCATTTAAGAGGGTAAGATACACTCTAGTGCTGCTAATGATGAACCCCTGATTTACCGATCAACTTAGTGAGTCTGCAGACCTCTCCAAAAGCAGCAATTTTGGCAGTTTGCTGGTCTGGAGCATTCATGTGTTAACACATTGCCAAGATATTAATTTTTGTAATCTGAAATCACAGGATATGACAATATCAGGACAATATCAGTGCTTGTTTAGGTGACGGCATAAAAACGCACTAACGATCTATAAGAGGAAATTATCCAAACAATCTTTAAATGATCATGAACATGCAGACATGCAAGCATTAATTTTAGCTGTGCCCACAGTTCCCTATCCACCATCAGGTGTCCACCAAAACAAGCTTGTTGGTTAATCGCTAACTGCTCCAAACGTCCACCTAAAGTTGAAAGTCATAAAATGCTGCTCTTAATGCACTGTTCAAACTAATATGCCACAAGTTCTGGTGGACATTTAGCCAGTCACACTCCTAAACCAGGCAGGACCCTGTACCAGCAGCAGACAGAGGAGGACAGGCATGACTTCATGTTGATTGTTCTCAAATTTCACAGTTTCCATTTGATTAAGGAGATATCAATAAGTCTATGTGGTGACTTTGCTGTTGTACATATAAATGAATAAATTCCCACTCAGTTGTGGGTTTAATAGGCTTAAACAAAATCAGTCTAATCCAACAGTCCTGCAGTAAATCCTCCTTCATAAAGGTGATAATGTTCAGTTTATGTTCAGACTTTGAGGATTTGATTCAGTTTCGGAAGCTGTTTTGTGCTGCTGCTAAACTGTTGTACAGACAGGAGATTTTTCAGTCCTAACTGATATACTTAATGTGGTGGACAAAATTATAAAAGAAAACAGTTTCATAACATGCAGTTGGCAGGTGAATAATCAATCCTAATATCAGATTCTTCTGTAGCTGGTATAAGTTTTTGTAATGATCTTGATTCCTCACATTCCTTCCTTCCAGCTCTGCAGACACAGGTACAGAAATAGGTAAAAGTTGGAAGTGGGTTCATTCTCTTAAAGCACAATGTCAGAATTTTACTGCTGTACTCTATAATTGAGCTGAATAGACTAAAGATTACAATATAATTGTGACTAAGAAGTATTTTGTAAATCTGCTGATATTATAATGATGAATTAAAAAAAAAAAAACAATGAAGAAACCACAAGACTCTTGGAACAATGTTCTATGGACACATCAGACCAAACTGGAGTTGTGTGGCCTTAATGCCCAGCATTTCAGCAGAAACACCTCATACCCACTGTCAAACATTATGATGGAGGGGTGATGAGTTGAGCTTGTTTAGCAGCCACTGGACCTGGACACCTAGCAGTCATTGAATGGACCATGAACTCCCCTCTATACCAGAGTTTTCTAGAAGCAAATGCAAGACAAATGTCTAACAGCTAAAGCTTGGTTGATAGTGGAACATGCAACAGGCCAATGAACTTAAGCAAACCAGTAAATCTACATTAGAATGGCGGAAAAATAAAAGAATTAAGGTTTGGAATGACCTATTCAAATTCCAGAACTCATCCCAAATAAAATGCTGTGGTGGGAGGAGTGCCATAAGCTAATGGGGCAACTGTGGCGCAGGAAGGTAAAGTGGTCGTCCACCAATCCCACGATTTGTTTGATCCTCGGCTCCACCTGCATAGCAGCTCCCCCATTGGTGTGTGTGTGTGTGTGTGTGTGTGTGTGTGTATAATTTATTTATTTATTTATTTTGTCCTTTCGGCTTATCCCGTGAGTTCAGGGTTGCTGGCGCAGATCATTGTATGCATGTTGATTTGGCAGTTTTTACACCGGATGCCCTTCCTGACGCAACCCTCCCCAATTTCTACCAGGCTTAGACCAGCACTGCATAGCTGGGAATGGGCTGTTGGGTCCTACTATGGGTAATACATGTACATAAATGCCATAAACTTCCCTCTGACTTCCCTATATCAACTTCACTTGGCGGTACCTTCAGTTCAGATTATGTCATGTTGTTGCTCATACTAAAGGAGTTTGTAATCATGATCAGCCTGCTTTTCCAGAGCTCCCCTAGATAACATAATCTGAACTCCTAATGACCAAAAACTCCTCCAGGTTATGTCATCTGGAGGGGATTTTCAGTAAGAAGCAGAGAAATGTTGCAAGGTCTGGTGCAAGGTCTGTACTCTCTTCAAAGTTGACAAAAGGTGGCTGTGGAGTTTACTGTATTTTAGCTGTGTTAAAATGCTGATAAATGTGTAATGAAGACTAGAATGTGTAGTATCTGTTTTGTTGCTGTGGATCATTACAGATATGGACTCCCCTCTACCCCTACATGGGTATGGGCTATTTCTGGTTCCACTGTGTGCATATGATTGGTGTGATATCTTCTTTAATTGGAATAAACTGTAAATATTCAGTTTTATCTTTGAGTGCTTTTTTTTAAACTTATTTTCCTTGAGTGGATGGTGATCCAACATGCGGAGGAATAGGGCATTCAGCAATAAAGACTCAGAGGCTGTAGGATAGTAGGTGCATGAATATTGTAAATGTATTGTAACTGGTTTGATTTTGTTGCATTCCACCTCTCTTAACTCTACTTATTTTCTGTTTCTACTGTCAAACAAATTGCAGCAGAAAATAATTTACTGTAAAAGATTTGTTGATTGTTCATATATTCTCCTGTGTACAGGGAGTCCATCCCGAACTCTCTCCACCATGTCTTTGTCTGTTCGCCCAGTCAGACGCCCCACCTCCAAGTCCATCACTAGGAGCCAGAGCTTCACGGGAGTCAACACCCACGATAAGTCCTACAGGTACACACATGCCAAGTTTCACATGACAGAACATTCTGACTTTATTTATGATTTTTTATATATGTACATTGTGGAAATATACCAATATTGAATTTTCATACATTTTCTTAACCATTTATCCAGTACTTAAAGTACTTTGTGTAAGAGCCTGCCTAAAAAGTGTTAAGATCTGCTTGGTATGTCTTTGCTGTAAGATGGAAAAAGCCACTTCACTTCAGCTGGGTCTAGTTAAAGATCAGTGCATCAGACCCAGAGGGGAGAGACCCTTAAATTTTAATTTACTCTTTACAGAATATTTTACTTAAAAATAACTGTTGACTGTTGCCAGTGCAAGGCTGCTCTCTCTGAGGCTGGTTCTGCTGGACGTTTCTTCCGTAAAGGGAGTTTTTCCTTTTCACTGTTGCCTAGGGCTTGCGCAAAGTGCCTTGAGATGACTTTGTTGTGAATTGGCATGATATAAATAAAATTGAATTAAAATTCTACCAACTTAGCCACTGCATCCCTACCAGACTAATATACAAAAACAATGCATAAACAATCCATGCAATGTTTACTTGACAGGAGAAACAGTTTGCATCTGGGTAGCATGCTGCAGCAAAGAAAGATCTTCAGCCAGTTACATGTGGCCTGTTTGATCAAGTTTAAACCAATGACAGAGCAGGAAAGAAAAATCTGCAGCTTTAATTTAGTAAGCTACAGTAAATGAAAATCTGCATCAGGGTCACACTTATGACACCATCATGTGACTTTCTTTGCTGAAGAAAAGCTCCCATATAGACATAGTATTACAGGTCCATGCTTAGGCACACTTAGCAATTATACCTTCTCAATCTCATTTGACACTGTAAATCACCAGGTCCTGCTTTCTAAACTATCTGACTTGGGCAGCTCAGGCCTGGTTTAGGTCTTACCCATCTGAACAAAGTTATTTTGGAATGGACAAGTTTCTAACTATCACATGATTCTGCAAGTCTCTGACATCTCTGCTTGGATGAGAGAAAGAAATCTTTAACTCAACCTTTTCAAGACAGACATTCTAGTCCTCCCAGCCAGACCTTCATTACACACATCAGGAGATTTTTAAGAATGATTTGTGGGACCCAAATAAGCGCAGAACAATGAAAGGAATAGGAAGGCAATAGGTTTATTGTGGAGAGAAGTGGAGGAACAGGTGGACAGACAGGGCCACGGGAGGTGTGTGACTGCAGTGACCGATGGGGCAGGTGCTGGTGTATTTGAGGAGGAGAGAGATGGTAAGCAATGGCAAAAAATCAGTATAAACCTACAATGAGAGTGGGATTCTTACTGTAGGTGGGTGGCGAGTAAGTGGAGTCGGCGCACATGTAAGGGGAGAAACTGAAGGCGGCTGACAGACCAGGGAAAAAATAACAACAGAGCCAAAAACAAAGTACAACAAAAATACAAAGTAGCAACTAAACAAAGTACCAACCAAAGGTGTATGAGGGAACAAACCAGAAGGGTGCTGTAATCCTCAGTCTTATGGAGTTACTTCTTAGGAAATTCCAAATTCACTTAGTCCACGGAAACACTGAATAGCAATAGTTTTTTACAAGATTTTTCAGTCAGGAGATGCAGGGCGGAACTGAGGATCCCTGACTGGTGTAGAGAATAGGCTGATTAGGCGGCACTGCAGGGAGGAAGAGACAGAGTGGAGGGAAGAGATGGTGATGCTCACCAGGACAACACGGAGCGGAGTCACGGCCGTGACAACACCACAGCATCAGGATCAGCTTAGGATTGTACCCAGGGAAAGACTCTTAATTAATGAAATGAATAATCCTTATCAGTGTTTGCCAGGGAAGGACAAGAATAGTGCATGAAAGTTCTGTTTGTAGTGCATAAATAAATAGCAGATTTTAAGTGTTTTTGAAAACCATATAACAAGATCAGAAAATGAAATGAATGTTACTAGTAAATGCAATGTCTCTACTGTTTATTTGTAATTTAAAAAAAACAAGCAATTAAGTATCCACTTGAACAATTGGAATGGAGTTTTGTGTGGAATAACTTAATTGATCTTAGGGAGTCTTCTTCTTCCTGTATGTGGCTAAGTAAGTTGAGTACAAGGCAAAAGCTGGTAAGTCAGAATCTTTGAATGAATACTGTAGGATCAGAAGCGAGTGGACAGCTTCCTTGTGAGTTAAATTTGAGGACCTTATTGGCTCTCATCTCACACATAGCCTCTCAGATTAGACTGCCCAGAAGATGCATTCTAGCCAATCACAAAGATGCTGAGTCCTGGGAGCAGTCAGTGTTCATAGACTGGCATGTCTTTTTCTAAGATGCTTATTTAGCATTTTGAAATATAAAGAAATGAAATATGAAATGTGCACAAAATTACATACAGTATTAAATGTCTTAAGACAACTGTACACCATTATAAAATAGATGAACAATTGCCATAGTATAAACAGTATCTTGATCAAATGTAAATGTTTTGTAAATATTTCTTTAGGTAAAAGGGCGACACTGTAGGACTTATATTATATAGAAACTGTCAGTGTGACCCAGCATTCTGATGTTGCAGGAACTCCTCAGTGTTCAACACTCCAGGTCTCAGCAGAAAGTCCAGCAGAGCCAGCAGAATGTTTACTATGTCTATTAAGCCCAACCCACCACCTAAAGTCCCTCAACCAGAGCGGCTGGATCAGGTGTATGAGGCACTCAAGAATGGCCTTCAGTGAGTATAGGCTACCTACAACACATATGCATGCACACACATACAGTACACAAATAGAGAAACACTTACGTGTATGAGCCTACTAATTTGATGGGTTCGTATTTTTGACACTTTTTTGATCCTAAACTAGTAACTCCTTCTCACTTATTTTATTATTATTACTTATTTAAAGTAAAATTCCTGCAATTCTGAAGTCTAATGTACCTTGCTCCTACCATGTAATACTATTGCAGTAAAGTTAAGATGCAGCTAAACTCAAGTAACCCTGGAAAAATGGGGAACAACTCTTTTGTTCTTTTATTAACATGACACTTGACGATCCCATTAAATGGGCCATTCAGCATCCTGCATATTCTAGCCCTTTTCAATGATTTTTACCACTTTTGGTGTGTGTCTGTGTGTGTGTGTGTGTGTGTGTGTGTGCACATGTACATGTACATGTATGTGGGATTTCTAAGGTCTTATCTGCAGGTGCATCAGATGGATTTAGACAACCTCAGCAGACAGATGAAAGAATCAAAGAGGAACTCCAGACTTGTATGTTCAGACATTTTACAGTACTCTGCCTTATAAGTGAAAAGGGAAACCTTTCCCTGTTCACCCTAACTCTAATGTCAAATGTGGAAAAAAGATATTTCTTTCTTTGGCTTTTTGATTCTTTCTCAGGTGTCAGGGTGTCCAAAGGTTTCCGGATGGTCTTTTAATTCAGGCAAAAAAAAGAAATGGCTAGCCACTACTGTGTTCTTTTTAGTCACAGTCAGTCTGAGGCATTGTATGCTTGACATTTTGATAAGTGTAGGTTTTAAAGTGGCAGAGCTGAAAAAGCTAAATTTTGATAAAAGTATATGAAATAAGATATACTGCTACCATAACCTATAATGTGTCCATTTTTATTTTGATTTAATTGATTTTGAGTCTTGGTCTAGTTTAAGTTGCATATTGTAGCTTTAATTAAGAATGTGAAGAATGACTTGATGTTTTTTGTCCTTTTAGGGTTTCCTGTATGAACTGGACAAGGTGAGCTACTGGGAATTGTTACTACAGAATGCAACTGGAGATGAAATAGGAAAATGAAGTAGGATTAAAAGCTCTGAGGTTGGAGAAATAAATTTTCTCCAACAAAAATTAGGATTGAGAGATAGTGAGCTGGATGATTAGGTATCTGTTAAGTGCAGCGAAGTTTATTAGTGGTGCAGTTTTGGTATATAATGATATCCAGGTCATTGCTAGCTTTGTGGGTCGAGGGCGTGGATACCAGTTTGACATTAAAAATATGAAAAGTAAGGAACCTTTATTTCATCTCATCTCAGTGTAAAAACATGAAACTCTGTTCTTCCCTCTGACAGCAAGTGAAGGTGACTGAGAGGTACATAAGACGACTAGAGTTTCACCTCAGCAAGGTTAGACCACCCGGATCTTTGTCATTGTCTTGTCACATTTGTGAATGTCAAATTAAGTATGTTCGAAACAGGTTGGAAATATCAGACATATACAGTAGTTGTTAAATATGGTAATATCACTTAACATACAGCAGTTACTTTACTGTATGTTGATCTGTTTGTGTTGGTTGTGGATAAATAGGCATCTTATAAAGTGACAAAAGTGAATGAAAAGTTGAGAAATGGAAGTAGATAATATTACAAAGGTAAGAACAAGTAACAAGGAAATGGTTATAATAACATTCTTCCTACATAGATTTAAATATGCAATTTTAAAAGTTGAATGTCAAGCAGAGTACAGTTATCTGCACAATAAGCAGGGCAACAGTAACAGTTCTTTCACTACTTTATGAGGCACTTATTTAGTCTCTTCCTGACCAGAATTTGTCCAATACACACTTTCTTGGTAGAAGGCTGTCTTCTTTATTGCAAGTCAGAGACTGAAAAATTTGTCTTTTGCTATCTTTTTTCAGATCGAGGAGCTGTATGAAGCCTACTGTCTACAGAGGAGACTCAGGGATGGGGCAAACAAGATGGTGAAGGCATACATTGCCTCTCCCGGCAGTAAGGAGGCCAGGGAGAGTTTAGCAGAGGCCAATAAAGGATATAAAGAGTACACAGAGGTAAGAGAGTGACGAGCTGTTTGAAAGGATAGAGTGAAAAGATGGGAGAAAAGGGCTGTTGCATAAGAAAGTTTAAGTAATAGGATATACCCTAACTGGGCACTTTATTAGGTACATCATGCGAGTGATGGGTTGGATCCTTGTTTTCCTTTTTTTATTATTACATTTATTATAACACTCAGTTCATTCTATGGGGCCAAAGTGTGCCAAAAAATATATTCCACATCAATAAACCATCACCACCAGCCTGAACTGTTGATAACAACACAGAATGGATCAGTGCTTCCATATTTACATCCGAATGTTGCAGCTGAAAATCGCAGTAGATAAGCAGTTTCTGAAATGGTCAGACCAGTTCCCATGGCACCACAATGCCACATTCAAAGTTACAAAAATAACTTTATTTCTGTGTGGACTTCAAGCAGATTGTCTGGTGGTAGATATTTGTGTTAATGAGCAGTTGAATAAGTGTACCTGATAAATTAGCAGTGAGTGTATCATAGCACAAATGTCTATCATACTGAATATACATTGTCAGCACTTTAGTTAACACCTGCGTGGTAGAAATTAGTAAGTGGACATCCCTCATTCTTCAATGTAGAACATGTGTGTGTTGGAGAGCGAGTTGGAGAACCAGCTTGGGGAATTCCACATTAGGATGAAAGGTAAGTGTCAATTTCTGTTTTTTCAACTTTTCTGTTCATCTGTTTGTCTTCCCTTTTTTTTCTCCTAGTTTATTTTCTTGCTTGCTGGACAAGTGGCCAAGGGCATGTGTGGCATATACCAAGGGAACATGCATAAATACTTGAACCCTATAGTAAGGGGATCTAGTGACTCTGTTAGACTATTGGTAGACATTCTGCCAAAGTGGTTTAGGTCCACTTGTCCTGGTATGTGTTATAGAATGGCCGTGCCCCCATCCATAGGACATGATGGGTCACTGAAAGATATGAGCATTAACATTAATTTACTCGTTACAACAGTCCAATTAATCTATGGAAAATTTTGACCAACTTGTTAAGACATTGCAGTGCACTACAATCATCAAAAAAGAGATTTGTATCAATCCCACAAGATGTAAACCATCCCAGGAGCACTGAAGCCTGTGTGGTTGCACATTATGACCCAACACCTTACTGATTGCTTACTTACACTAAGAAATATGTACCATATTCGAGCACATTGTTTGACTGGTGTCAGTGCTCCGTTAAATGGTCAGGCAGGGTTCAGTTCATCTCATTATCCAATGACAATTTCATTATCTAATGAAATATCCCAGTTTATCAGTTTCTTTTATATTATATTATATTGGATTCTGTGAGAAACGTTTGTGCTTTTAATTGTCTTTCAGGTCTCGCTGGATTTGCTAGATTGTGCGCTGGTGACCAGTATGAGGTTAGTCAATCAATTTCTCTCTCAAAGTTTAATTGATAGTTTTTAGATTATGAATATTCACACACTTCACAAAAGTAAAAGTAGTATTCAAGCATTCCATGATTTAATAAATTTAGGCGAAAATAAAATTGGACTGTGAAAATGAATTTGTCTTTTAATTGCGTAAAATGACCCGGGTGTTTTTCTCTTGGTTTAATGACTGATGCAATAAAAGCTACAGTCAAATGTATTTATTTTCTAAAAAGTTACTGTTTTTGTATTTTAAAATAATATTTATTTTCTTCAGTTTGATAATTTAAATGTCGGATTGGATTGTTGGGACTCAGGTCTAATAATAATGTTTAGGCACATTTGAGCCCAGTTGAAGTCTACCTTTTCTTAATTGGGATGAATTATGTGCATAATGCAGAAACTTGATCTCTGAGTTGTGGAGGGTAAGACCAGACGCTGTAAACCTGTTTAACACAGTGTTCATTTCCATTTTAAATTATCCGTATTTACAGTAAATAGATTTTAAATTTGTGCATGTGTGTGTGTATTTTTGTATTCAGATCTTTATGAAATATGGGCGACAGCGGTGGAAGCTCCGAGGTAGAATAGAAATTAATGCTAAACAAGTGTGGGACAGTGAAGAGATGGTGTTTCTGCCGCTCATCAATGACTTTCTTTCTTTGAAGGTCAGTTTCTTTTCCCAGTCTTTATTTACCTTGGATTTGTTATTATCTATGCTAGGTTCTGATTGGTCAATGAAAGCATGCTGATGTGGAATAATACTTGTAATTTGTTCATCAATTTTTGGTTGTCTCCTAAACTAGTGAATATGCTCATGTTTTCTATGTCCTGAACAGATTAGTTGGTGCTGTTTTTGTTAACTTGTTAAAATGCAGTGATTGAATTAATATACTATAATGTAGTTTTTCCAAGTGATGACAATAATATTACAATGCATCTACAAACAACATTTAACTGTATTTCTGTGGTCTTCTAGGTGACAGAGCTTAAGAGTTTAGCCAATCACATTATTGTAGGAAGTGTTTCCTGTGAGACCAAGGACCTGTTTGCTGCACTACCTCAGAATGTTGCTGTGGATATTAATGATCTTGGGACTATAAAGCTGAGTCTTGAAGTCACTTGGAAGTAAGTTTTTCCAACCGTCTCATCAGTGTATTGAAAATTATATTACATTAAGCTCCATCACAAGTGTACTACTTATATATTTTGGTGTTACATTCTTTTGCCTCTGCTCCATCCTGGCCTCACCACCTCTTGCCCTGTTAGTCCATTTGATAAAGAGGAACAAGGTTCAGTGGCGAGTACTGTCAACAAAGCTCCAACCGTCAATAAGAGATTTTCAACAATCTTCAACCAGTCAACAAGTCCACCAGACACCCCGTCTTTACGTGAACAAGCTTTCTATGTGAGTTCTCCCACATTCTAGTTTAAACCTTGTTCAATATTTATTTAATGTGTTTCAAACCATTATTGGTATTCAATACCCCTTATAACTATTACAGTTACACTTAAATATGAGACATGATGATGAGATTAACCTCTTTTGAATTTAAGCAATACATTTAATATATTTGGCCTTTTAACAGAGTTTTGTGGATTTCTGATAAAATCAAACTGACATGTATACACATGGAGAAGAAAACAATTTCTAGAACTGGGCACTGTTGTCTCATGACCACATGTTTAAGAATTTATGAGGGTATTTTGGGGTAGCCAGAAACCGTGGTCACTAACTGCTCCATTGCCCTTTGTTCCACCTGGTGCCACTCTGACTTGCAGTCTCTTCCTCGGAGTTTGACTAGGAGGCAGCGTTGGCTGCTGCTGGACATCTTCAAAGACTCACTTAGCCAGAGCTGCTCCTGTAGTGATAATTTACCAAAGAGACAGCCCACTGCAGTAAGTCATAAAGGACAAGAAACCCCCCTAGATTTAGAAACTGAGTTTTCCTCAGTATAGTGACTTATGACAGTAATGAGGGTGTAGAGCATTAGGACACTAGAACAGCCTGACTCCTCCGATTGTTGGTTTCTGTTTGTACAGCTGTTGTGATCTGAAAACAAATGTCATGACGGTCAGGCAATCAAAAAACCATATGCATTACATACACAAGATGCTGGATGGGATTAGCTTAGCATAACAACTATAAGCAGGGAGAACACTCAAAACACTACTCACGATAGATATATGATTAGATATCAGAATGTGTTCACCCTTTCCTTGTCCATTGTCTATGTATTTGTCCATATTGAACTTCTTTGTCATCAGTCCAGCCCTTTAAACAGTGGTGCTTCTTTTTAGAACATGCTCCGTCGTCATGAAGAGCTGGAGAATGGAACAGCATGGTCTAATTCATCAGAGTCTTCAGATGACTCGTCTAGTCCTCAGCTGTCTGTAGGAGGACTACACAACTGTACACATAACAAGGTGATGCACAGCAGACACTGTTCATCATCATCTCCACACTGAGTCCCACTTAAGATAATCTAAAACAAAAGCTCAGTGTGTTCATACAGTTTTTCTGGCAGGTAGAGTGTAAATAAAATGCTTTGACCAGTGGGGATTTTAGTTGTTGTATGGGACAATCCTAAATAAAACTTTTACAGTAACTGACTATTTTACGTTTTTAATTCTGTTGTAGCTTGTATCAAATAAACTATGTGTTTGACCCATTATTTGATTGTCTCTTTGACTCAGTGTGTCCATGTGCTTTTTGCTCCCAAGGCCATTGTGGTGACACCAGAGATTCAGCCAGCTTTAACAGGAAGTTCCTCTCCCCAGCCTGACATCTCATTTTGCCTCAGGGAGTCTTCCTTTTCAAATCCAAACTCCATCCACAGAGTCAGCACTGTCAGTGAGGTTCCCAGCATCCCCGAACACCAAGCAGAGAACAACAGGTATTGTTTGGGTTGGTGTGTTTTTTTGTTTACATAAGAACAATTTTCTGAATCATATTTGTACAATGTCTGTATGTTATGGGGCCTTCAAACAACAATAACATGTTAACGCAATTTTTTTCTGATGTCTGATGCTGACCCACTCTCAGCATTTCATTTTCACTTAGAGTGCACTAACTGAGATTAGCAGGTGTGAGGTTGTAGGTGTGCTGTTTCTGATGCAGATTGTCCGCTGTCTCCTTCTGTCTAATGGAGGGTGGGCAGATCCCACACACACATACATAAACACACATACTGCATAATCCCAGATGATAAACTTAAGGCCGGCACACACTTGACATCTGTTTCAGCCGATTATGAAAGTGATTTGGTCAGAGACTAGAAATCTGTGATAGTTGGTGGAAAAAGTCTTTGTGTGTGAACTGTCCAGTCTTTGCTAGACAATTATTTTACTGTATGGTTAAATGCAAATAAAACTCTGCCACTAAAAAGCCATTTAAAGTATTCAATTTACCTTTATTTATATAGTACCAATTCACAACAAAGTAATCTCAAGGTACTTTACATAATAAAGTCTATAAAGATACATAGAGAAAACCCAACAAATCCCCCTTGAACAAGCCCTAAAGTAGTTCATTAACACCTAAACAAGCATAAACACAAAATGATCATGTCAGCTCTGCAGTATTTGTGTTAACCATAGTGAATTTGTTTAATTGCTATGGATATGCTAAGAAAATAGCTATCTGTATGTTATGCTAAATGTGTAGACTAAACTATAAAGGACATATTATATTTGACTTTGCTGTTGTAGAAATCAATATCAATGCCAATGAAATAATTAAAATATAAAAATATTTATAGCAAATTCAGAGCGGATAAAACATGTGTTTTTTGATTAATAACTACTGACACTCTACATAACATTTACATGTTTTAAATTGATTGACATCCTCAATTTGCCCAGAAGCACAGGGATGTGTTGTGTTCTGTGTGCTCTGCCATTAGTAAGAATAACTGATATCAGAACTGACTTACAGGGAAGAGGAGAAAGGGACAATCACTGTGACAGCAAAACCTGACAGTGAGGAGGAGGATGCAGGGAAACCATCTCCTAATGTAGGAGATGATGGGGTGGTTACCAACAGCCACACCTCACGCAGCTACTTGCGTTCTCTGAGTCACATCAGTGAAAGCAGCACTGATGGCATTGTGTTGTCAGAAAGGTCAGCCGCTGACTTTGTGGAGGTGATGTCTTTAGCCTCTGGGATCTCTGTCAATGACATTGAAATGGAGATGCCCAGCAGAACGTCTGAGCCTCCCAGCTCTGCTGACACAGACACTGATGTGTCACCAAGCATACTCAGTGTACCAGAAGAAAATACAACAGCTGATGATATTACAGATCCACACCCAATCACAAAGCAACAGGGTACACCTAGCTGTTGCCTCACACCCTCCTCTTCCCCGACTGATGGAATTGACACTTTGTCACAAACAAACACACATAAAGAGCTGCAGTGCAACAATCTCCCAGAAAATGCAGATATGACATATCTAGCTTTGAAGGTACCAGTGGAGGAGGAGATGCCAGCTGCAGGTGCAAATTATCTGTCCAGGGAGGGTGATGGTCCAGTGGATTTCAGGCTGGAGGATGCCATGGGAGCAGTACTTTCCTCCTTGGATGATTACAGAGGACAGTTTCCTGAGTTACAGCTACTAGAACAAGAGCTGACACTGTTGCAGGTTACACTGAAGGTGAGAGGGAATTTGTTACATATGGACCAGGATAAAATTCCCAGTCTTTGTCTTTAAAATGTGTTCCTAAAATCTTTGTTTATAGTGAATAAATATATATGTACAGTATTTGTGTGTGTAAATGTATTTAAATACCCTTGTTTATCTTTATACTGTAATGGCCACATTTTGTGTTACAAATCCACATCTACTGCTTCGTATTATTAAGTTATTATTTGTGCTGCTGTGTGACTGTGTTATCAGTGTTTCATGTTGTGTAGAATGACATTTTTTTTCAGTGTGAGACTGATCAGTGTCTGTTCTGTTCATGCTCACAAATATAAATGTGTACCTGTGGTTTGACTATTAGTGTGTGTGTGTTTGTGTTTGTGTAGGGTGGCAGACACAGCCATTCAGCCAGTGTGGTTAGCCTCACAGTGGAAACAGCACTTGGCAGCTTCGATTTCCTCAACACGTCCGACTGGGAAGAGGCAGAGGAGGAAAAAGCTGAAAACAGGAGTAGAAATGGCAGGCGAGTTAATGAAAACACTCAGACACAATCAGCCTTTTAAAGGACACATTGATCACACTTCACATCAAGTCACTTTAACAATCAGAAAAGAAAATGAAGTAACCTGCTGAAACATCCAACTCCTGTTGCTGAAGACTAGTAGTTATTGTAGTATGTTGCTGCCATCTAGAGGAGCTGTGTAAACAGTTCAATCAAACTGGGCTGTCGGCAAAACTGCAATTTGCAGCTATCAAGCATTTTGGGCAAACCTAATGCACATCTATATTTATAACTTTCTACATTTCTAACCTAATTCGTCATTTTTCTTAAAATACAATGTCCCAAACTAAATTCATCACATATTTGTTGGAAAGGCCAGTAAGAAACAGCATAAATTCACACAAACAGCTATTACACATAACTTGGCCACCACTTATATACACATACCTTGTACACAACAGCACTAATAAAAACTGATATACTAAACTAATATAGATTTAGCATGAGGAATTTTTATATTCAGACTCAATGCTCAATTGCTTGTAGATGCCATTGATGACCATTCAACATTTCCATGGGACTCACAGTATAATAACTGTCTGCAGTAATTCATTCAATGAAACTGTGGTTCCCATTGTCCAGTGGCGTAACTTTGGTAGCATTAGCGTAGATGTATATCCCAATAACCTAATGTAGACAAGGTGGTGGATTAACTTCAAGTATGTTTTTTTTCATTATAAAGAAGAAACAAGTTCTGTGTCAATATAATCTGTAAATATTTCATTTTTGATCAGGATATTCCACATGTATGTGTTTACAGTCTAAAGTTAGTGATTTATGCTGTTGCAATAAACACATTTTATCTTTTTGTGGTTTAGACAGATCAAGTACAGGTCATCAGAATCCACTCTTAGAGATATGGTTACTTAAATCCTTCTCCATATTGGGAACAATCTGACAGTGCAAGTACTTACTACTACTACTACTGCTGATTTAGAAGAATTGTTAGTCTACGTGTCTTCTCTTTGATTTTGTCACATGTATGACATGTTTTCTCAGTGATTTTCTCACTTGATTTTAAGTTTGTGTGCGCAATAAAGTGAAACGGTCTGAAATGATGTGGGATAGTTTGAGACTAAACTCACACTAAACCACATTAAAGACCTACTTTAGTTACTGTATGTTGTAACTAAAGTAATATCCTATATAATACACAGTAACCTACTTATTGTGCCCAAGTACAAACTTAAAGTGCTTAATCATAACTTGAGGGATTTAATTTTATGTATGTGTCTCTGTCAAATGCAGACAGAGGTGGTCCAAGTCCATATTACACATACACTTACACACTAAAAGTACTACTACAAAAAGTAATAATAACGCTGCAACAAAAATATGAGCTTGTAAACATTGCACGGACCAATCAGAATCTCTCTGGTATATCTCTGGTAAAGTTAAAACTGTTGTTGAAGACTTTGGTTGGACAGTACATTTTGGATATAAGTGGATTAGTTAAAGTCACATTCTTCACCACCTTTATGCATGATATGCTTCTGAATATATAACTGATTGAGGTTGTTTTGTGATGCTTGAGTATGAAAATCTATTAAAATCACTGAGACGTTGTCCCTCTTATCCTGTGGAAGAACACCAGAGGTGAAGTTTATACATCTGAATGAAAAATGGGGGGACAGATGGCAACAATAAACCGAGCAACCCAGCAACACAGATGTCCATAGCTACATAATAACACACAGTATATGTTCTTTACATAAAGTAGTACATCAAGTATTTTGCTGGTCCTTCACAATGTATCATATCCAGTAATTATTAAATGAAGGTGAATAATTCATTTTTAGTATTAGTATTTACACAAAATAGGTTGAAAAAGAAAATAAGAGGTTTGTTACAGGTAAGGCTGATTTACTGAGCATCCAAGATACATTGGACATAAGATTACAATGTCAGCAAGTCAAATAGATTTGTACATGTTTTATTGGGCAAAGCCTAATATATATATTAGGCAAAGCCTAATAAGAGTTTGGCATTCTATGCATGTGCATAGTTATTTTTGGCTTAAAAGGTTATAAAATGAGCTTGTGTACAGAAGATCACAAATTGAGTTCCTGGACTGTATCTGCCTGGGATGAGTAGAAAAATCAGTTCTTTCTCATCAACACTACTTGCCCTTGAGCAAAACCCTGGAACTTCTGCATTTAGAACAGAGCTACAGATTGCACAGGTACAGTTGAAATACAGCAAACATTTATTCTTAGTGCAATAATATTCACTTTTTGTACTTTTTTATCAAATAAGTTCTACCACTCCTGGTCTTCTATATCTTATGTTGCCTGTTTGGTGACTTGTGTTAACAGAAACTCACACCAATTGTCCCCTGAGACCAGAATTATAAATAGACACCTACGATCACACAATGGATGCAACTGAAGATTCCTCTTGTATGTGTGTAGGTCTTCAGAGAACCGAGGTTGGGACAGCCCCTTAAATCCCAGCTCACCCCTCACCACAGGCTGCACCGCTCTAGATTGTGCCCTAGTGGTCCACCTGAAGAACTGCAGTGCACAGCTGTTGGTAAGACATCCATAACACCCTGAAGTCACTTCTCACACCCATTTTAAGTTGCCTAGCTACTAGAGTATGTATATGCTTTTATGAAGTTAAAAGATGAATTTTGGGGGAGGCTCTGTGACCACTGTGACATGCAACTTAAAACCAGAGATAAACGGGTGTGAGACAAAATAGATAAACAGGGAGTGAAAACATAATTTAAAGCTGCAATAGCAGGTTGATGGAGTTACAGTAATTGAATTAGTACTTGTTACAGTTATGTTTATAATTATTAGGAGTTTTGAAGTACTTATTCATTTTAAGCAGTCTACAGCAAGTTTGATTGTATTAGAAATATGTTTAACATGTTTAGCAATATGTTAATCATGTTTAACATTGATAGGTTTTTGGGAAAAGTATTTTCTAACAGTGTTGTAACTTAAGCAGTCTTAGTTGTGCAGCATGTTAGTATTTGTGATAAATATGTACAGATAGTTTTCCTGCAGGATTCACTGAAAACTAGTGTTTCAAATACATCATGAAGCAATAAAAGCTTAATAATAATAATAATAATAATAATAATAATAATAATAATAATAATAATAATAATAATAAATGTTTTTATTTATAAAGCACTTTACATTTGTTGACAAATCTGAAAGTGCTACACAAGCATATTAAAGCAACAATAAAACATAAAAAACATGTAAAGCATAGAAACATATAAAGAATGAAATAACATTAAAAAAATTTAATGATCAATTTAAAATGCTTTTCTGAACAGAAAAGGTATGTAGACAGAGTTTGAATTCAATGTGAAGGTGGATGGGGAGCCAGTGAAGTGTCTGGAGAACAAGAGTGATGTGCTAATATTTCCGCACCATCATAAGGATCCTGGCAGCACTGTTTTGAATGTATTGGAGCTTTTGAAGGCACCTGCCAGAGCTCTCAATGAGGAGTGCATTGCAGTAGTCCAGCCTGGAGGAGACAAAGCCATGGACCAGCCTTTAGGCATCACAGAGGGAGAGGGAGGGGCGTAGTTTGGCTACGTTTCTGAAATGAAAAAATGCAGAGGTGAATGCCGAATTTTACAGAGGTGTTGGACATGTGTTTCGAATGGCAGGTGACAGATTATTTACAGAGTAGGAGAGGATAATGGTGTGGCCAGAAAAGGAAATACAGTTAATGGGGGAGGAATGAAGCTGGTGGGGGGCACCAATTAAAATTTCTCTGACATCCACACCTCAATATCCTCCAGGCAGCAGGTGAGAGTTGATGGAAGTGAACCTCGGGGAGGTTGGGCTCAAACACACCGCTGAGTATCATCAGCATAGCAGTGGAGGGAGACTCCATGCTTGCCAATGACATGGCCCAGTGGGAGCATATAGATGTTGAAAAGGGTTGGCCCATGAACCGACCCCTGTGGCACCCCACAGATGACCGAATGTGGCTGACATTTGGCATCCCTCAGGGAGGAGCTTTATTGCTTTATTATGAGCTTTATTGTTATTATAGAAACTTAAACAACTAAAAAGTTGTAGAATTAAAAGTATTTTCAGGGACTTTCAGGGAAAAAACAAATACTTAATTGGTCAGGTCTTTGATAAATAAGTTGCTTGAAAAATAAAACAGATCATATTCATGTTAGTAGAGGTGGACCACAGAGACCAGTGATTTACTGTAGTTTTAAAAATGTTGTACATATGACTGGTTTGTGTAACGTGATACAGTACTTGGCATTCTGTCTGTAGTGCCTGGGCATGTTTGGTCCTCTGCGGTGTGGAGAGATGTATGCCTTAGACAGACTGCTGAGAGAGAGCAGAGTTCTTGAGATAATCCGACACATCACCAAGGACAACCCAAGACGGCTCAGACAGCCAACTGAAGGTAAGTTTTAGTATCTATACACAGAGATATACAATCAAGAGAGACAAAACAGGAAAAAATAGTGGTCAGGTGTTCTATTTTTAACTAACGGGGCTTAAAAGATGTCTGTTCACACCGAAAAGCTGAGATTTATGCAAACAAACTTGACATGAGAATATTCATAGCTGTACAGAAACTGACCCATTTGCACAAACATTATGGAGACTGGAGGAATTGACGACTCAGATGGTCAAGAAGTGAACCTGATGTAGATTATCCTTTACACAGGTTTAATTTAGTTTCATATAATACCTATAATATATTTACAATGCAATAAACATTAATGCCAGCCATGTATATTAACCAGTGGTTCTCAGCCCTGGTCCTCACAATTGCCTGGTCTGTATGTTTTCCAACTAACCCTACACAACCCATTCAGGTGTGATCAGACAATCAGAAGTTGGAAGACACCAATTCACTTTGTTCTTCTCCACTCCAGCTTCTGATTAAATGGCCACACCTGATCCAGTGGGTTGGGGCTTTCTGTGTGGAGTTTGTATGTTCTTCCTGTGCTTGCATGGGTTTCCTCACAAATCTAGAGACTCTAAATTGTCTGTAGGTGTAAGTGTGAATGGTTGTGTCTCTCCGTGTTGGCCCTGAGAAAGTCTGGAGACCTGTCCAGGGTGTACCCTGCCTCTTGCCCGCCCACAACCCTATCAGTATAATGGTTACAGATAATGGATGGATGTTATAGCCTATGCAGGGGTGGTGGCCAAGTGTCGTCCTCAAGAGCCAAAGCCTTTGCTTGTTTTCCAACTATCCATGCACTACCCACTGCTGATAACCTGGATCAGATTTTTTCAGTCAGTCGTGAGCCAGACAATAAGGGTTGTGCAGGGATAGTTGGAAAACAGGCAGGGCTCTGGCTCTCGAGGTTTGAAGATGGCACTTACTCAAGACATCCCCAAACCCTCAAACTCAGAGTTGATGGTCAGGTTATATAATCCCATTCAGTCCTAGTTTGGTTTGGTGCAGATCAAAGCATGACTGAAATGGAGAGGGAAAAAAAGAATAGAGCTGTTGATAAAGTGGGATCTTCTCCAACATTAACTTTTAATATTATTATATTTAATATTATATATAATAATATTATTAAGATCCTCATGGTGATGTTATAATTTGTGCCACATATTTCATTTTGCCCTTTAATCCATCCCCCGAAACCTTAAAATCCTTATACCACTTCGATCCCAGAATACAGGCCTACTTGTGGTTCCCAGAGTTTGCAAAAGTAGAATGGGAGGCAGAGCCTTTAGCTATCAAGCTCCTCTCCTGTGGAACCAGCTTCCAATCCAAATTCAGGGAGCAGACACCCTCTCTACTTTTAAGACTAGGCTTAAAACCTTCCTTTTTTGATAAAGCTTATAGTTAAAACTGCTCACTCAACCTGAACTGGCTTTTCTCTATACATTTATTTGTCACCACTGTATGCCATTAATATTGCGTCCTATCAACCTGTACAATGCGTTGTTGTTGCTTTTCTTGTTGTTTTGTTGTTGCTTTTTGTTGTTGTTTTGTTTTGCTTTTCGTTGCTCTGTTCTTTTCTCTCTCCACTTTCCACTCACCCCATCCGGTCAAAGCAGATGGCCGCCCACCCTGAGCCTGGTTCTGCTGGAGGTTTCTCCCGTTAAAGGGAGTTTTTCCTCTCCACTGTTGCCTAGGGCTTGCTCAAGGGGGATTTGTTGGGTTGCTTCTACATACTTGTGTAGTCTGGACTTTATTCTGTAAAGTGCCTTGAGATGACTTTGTTGTAAATTGGTGGTATATAAATAAAGTTGAATTGAATTGAATTGAATTAAAATACAGAGTATGATTAATGAAGCCCCAATATGTACAACAGACCACTTAATTAAAAGAGCACAGTGATTAACAACCCAAAGTACACAGTGTATGTTACTATTGAATAATGGCAAACATCAATACTCTTAGTGACATCAAGAGCTTAGTGACATATGTAAAGTACCTTGTCATTAACTTCAGTGGTATATACAGTAGTAGCACCTATATCAAACCCTTACAGCACTGCAGTCCTTAGACTGATGAAAATACATTAAACTACAGAGCCTTGTACACATCTAGTAGAATGGAAATAATAAATCTAGACAGCTTTTATACATACTCCCACAAAACCAGCATGGTGTTCTAAATTTGTTACTTTAGCAGAACATTTTACTGTGCATCCCTATCTGGATTCCTGAATACAATTAGTAAAAGACAAGCAGATCTTTTGGAATACCCAAAGTGAAAAGATAGAATTAGATACTATTAGGATAGGTAAGCATTCCCTTTTTTAAAAATGTTTCTGGCATGAAAATTAAAATGAGGAGTTTTTTTAAACTATCCAATTTCTCAGTTTTGACATGATATGTCTTTGGAAAATGTACAGTTAACAAAAGGTTCAAATTATCTGTAAATCACAATACCCAGTGGTCAGAAGAAATGACTTAATGATCAGCAGGGAAAGAATGAAGAGTAATTATTTTGTCCTTCTCTTTTTTCTCTGTCCTACCTTGTCTGCACCACAGTGATGCCACAGCTGGACCTGTGCCATGGTGCTGTGTCACTATGGCAACAATGTGTGGGGCAGGGCAGTGTATACAGCGTCTCTGCTGAGAGTTTTCTGGTCACAGTGTATACCGTCTACTCAAGCATATTGCCTGAGAGAGTCAGCAGCTTGGCCGGCATAGGTACCACAACATCTGTGTGTGTGTGTCTGTGTGTGTCTGTGTGCGTGTGTCTGTGTGTGTCTGTGTAACCCCTTTCAGACATGCACTGGCTTTCAGACATTTTCCTGACTTTATCTGGGGTGGGTGTATGTGAAACTGCAGAATGCATTACTTGGATTTTACCCAGCCAGCTCCCTAGTGCAAAGTCTCTATTATCTCCAACCAAGCTCATTTGTGAATAGAGGCGGTAATACTCTGGTATTCACCATGATTGAGTGGGTGTGTTGATGGCATCCATTTCCTGCGACTGCCTCGAAACCAGGAAACTACAAACACCCGAAGGTGAAGAATTAATTAATTCAATCCAACAATAATGTTGAACTGGAAGGACAACGAAATTTCTGAACTTCTGCTACTAAGGGCAGACCTGGCAATCACCAAACAAATACAAGAAACAGCACAAGATTCTGTGGTATACCAGATTCCAAAGCAAAACACTGTCACCTCTGCAGCTTTATTTTATCTTTATGTTCTGCCGTCTCCTCAAAGTGCCCAAGGACCACCTCTTTCCCAATTACACAAAGTGAGAACGCACTCACATCGACTATCTCCTAAAGGTACATATCTGAAAGGGAAACTCCTGACAATGCCAGGACCTGATCCTCCTGACATTATCTAGAGTTCATGTTTAAAACTGGCTTGTGTGTGTGTTTGTGTGTATGCATGTGCTTGTATTTGCTAACTAGTTAGGGCCAAAAAATTTAGTTTACTAACAAGATTGAAGGCCTGTTTATGGATTAAGATTTGCTTTTAGATTAGAATTGAGTTAGAATTTAGTTAAGGGGTTAAGGGCCTAGGGAATGCATTATGTTAATGTAAGTAATAAGATTAGAGTTATGAGCCTGTGTGTGTCTGTCTGTGCGCGTGTGTTTGTGTGTGCAAGGCATTATAGTTCATGTGCCATGTTAAAATGTATGTTTTTCCAGTGTTCTTGTGTCTGGTTGAGCGAGTGCTTAATCAGAGGTTACCACGACGAGGCAGCAACCGAGACCAAGTGACAGTGACACTGTTCCAGCTCTGGAGTTATTTAGAGGCAAACAACATCAGTGACATCGAAACACACATAACTGAACTGGCAGGAGAGGGTATTACACACAAACACACACACACACAAAGAAAATTAATACAGCTATAAGTTCAGTGAAAAATCAGTGATAATAATCAATGATTCTTCTACCAGTGTGGTTAATACACCGTCTGGAGACATCTGACCAGGATGTGATTGTCCAAACTCTACGGCATCCTGCAGAGTGCAGCCTGAGGAGAGAAGGACTTCACGCTGTGGCTAAATTACTGAAAGACCCACGAGGAAAAGTGTCAGCCTCTGCCAGCTCTGTACTGAGAAGTCTGGCTGCGCAGTCCAAACAGAGGGAGCAGGTGAGAGGATACAGCAGTGCAGAAATGTGTGTCCTAATTGTGTGTATATGTACAGAAGTAATAGTAGGACAGTAATGCTCATCCAAAAACTTACGGTGGTATTCTCTAAGAGTATAGTAAGAGTATACTATATTTTTAGTATGTTTTAATTGTATATTTTATTACAAAATTGTCTTCTTTCACATTCTCTCTATGCTTAGTATATTCTGAATCTGTATTATACAGTGTTTGAATATTTTACCATCAAGGCAGTATTTTTGACAGAATGGCCAATTTGTAATCAGAATATATAGCAGCATGTAGTGTAAAGGCCCAGTCATATTATGTTCTTGTGTTGACTGCTGGAGATGGACATGGACAACAACTGAAGATAAGGACATGGATGTGTTCCACACATGCTCACTGCAAAACATGATGACAATTCTGGTCACTACCAGCAATAAGAAGAACTCGTTGCTGAGTGTGTTATGAACAAGTTCAAAAAGCAAAAAGTAGTGGCATTTCTTATCATCAGAATACTGATTCTCTAATAAATAAATGAAATAGTCTAAATGTACGGATTGGGCTGTCAAGACTATGATAAACACATCATAAACAGAAATGCAAAAAGTACAGCAGAGTCAATATTTGCAAAAATTTGTAAAATGTGTACCACCGAAGCCAGCTGTCCTATACTCTGTGTATAAAAGACATGTTCATTCACATTACAGACTTGTACATTCTCCCCCCTAGGCTGTGGTCAGCTGTCTGGAGCTGCTGGAAGACAAAAGTGTGGACACCAGGGTTTGCGGATGCAAGGCATTAGCCTGCCTCAAGGTACTAACACATACAGTTAATGCTCTAATTCATAACTGTCTAACTCTCTCAAAATACTGTTTTAAAGGATGATTTATAAATTAATTTTATTGTTTACAATCACAATGCAGATGCTAAAACCAACACTAAATTGATGACCTATCACTTCAATCCAAAACATGTGGTTGACATAGTTTTGACAAGCGTTGCCCCACATACTCCATACTGGTATGTCCTCATAGGTTGGCTGGTTAAATGTCCATGTGTGTGATGTCTGTTGGAGTGTTTTTTGTTTTTGGACATCTAAGTTACAGGCTGACAAGTGACTAAATATGAATCGAGTAGATTCAGTGTTGGTGTTAGCATCTGTATTGTGAACAACATGGTTAATTTAGAAAATGGCCAGTTATGCTTCTGTGTCTACCTAGTGTGGCACAGAAGTGGTACAATTGAAAAGAAAATACTGCTTCTTGACCAAAATGTGTCTGTTTTCATTCCAGGCCAAAGAAAGCATTGACCAGTTGGTGTACCTTTGTCAGACAGACAAGGATGAAGTCAGAGATGCAGCCAAACAAGCGCTACTAATGCTTGGTAATAACAATTACTGTTAGTGTGACCTCTTAACATTACCCAGAAAATGCAGTAAAACCTGGTTGTTTTTAATGCATGGTTATAGGGAGTTTTAAAGGGAATAAATACAGAAAGAGGCAGTCTGCATCTGTTAGAATCATACAAACAAATATTGTAGTTTTCTTTTTGCTTCCATAATTAACTTGATTTTTATCAGTTTTCCCTGCCATCTGGGTTTTCTCACCCAAAGAGTGATGACTGGGTTACACCAGACTCAATTCAGATTTTTAGTAGTTTGTGTAACATTTTACAGAGACACTTTACAAAGTTTAGTAAAATTAATAGAAATCATTCAAATGTGCAGTTCTGATGACTGCACTTGGTAGTGGTGATAGTATGGTTTCATAAGTTTAGTAGTATAGTCTACTTTGGGTATTTGCCATAGTATAGCTTCAAGGTAATAGACATTTTTTAATCAGTTCTGAAACAAACTGTCTGGGAGCCAGTGTAATGGAACCATATAAAAATAAAAAGGTCTGGAAATCTGACAGAGTTTTAAACAAGAGATAATAAGAGAAGTAGTCAAAGAATTATTTATTCAAGCTGCCTCATCCACATCTTGGCATCAATGGGAGTGTAATGTCATAACATGTATTAATCCTAAAAAAGAGTATTTTTGCTAGGCACTAACGTCAATGTTAATTTCTCCAAGACAAATGTACTGTATCTGTATACTGACTTGTCATTCTTTAATCCACTTTTCTATTGTTTGGTTTTCTTTCATTCATTGTGTGGAGCAGGTGAGGAAGGGAAGATGGCACACAGACATGTGGAAATGTCTCATGACAGCATACCGAGACTCTTCGCTGCAGGAAGCATGGCCAGCACAGCTTTCTAACATAACACACACTGTTAGGCAGTTAGCACAACATATTGTCAATATTGTCAACACACAAATATAATGTATTGTGTATAGTACTCACATACTAATAATCTCACAAAGGTAAGCAACTCTTCTGAACACTGGGCAAATATTTCAAGTAAGTGAGAACAGACGTACCAGTTTATGTAACTACTTTGAGGAAATAGACTGTAAAGATGCTGGAAAGACAAGTGTGAATCAAAGTGAGAAATGTGTTGACATGAAACATCTTGAAGTTGCAATTGCAGATACTTTCATGTCTCTCCATGGCCCAGTCACAAACACAAGTCTTGAAAGCTATTTACAGTCTCTGTAAGATAATTTCCATTTTCATAGCCTACTGAGTGCCAAAGTTTGTATAAAATATTAGTTTCTCGTATTTTTATATTCTTTTTTTAATTATTTTAACTCTCTGAAATACTGTTTTTTTAGGGGTTAATCAGTAAGAGAAAATATTCATTTGATATTCAATGGCAGTATAGTCAGAATGCAATTTGTGAATAATACTTTCAGGAAAGTTTGAATAGAAGTGTAGAAGCAGAATATTCTTGCATGATGTTATACACTAACTATGAAAATATGTCTTTCTAAACATATATGCATAAACCTATAGCTCTCAAATGTGGATGGGGTGCTGGTTTGTTACATGACAAAAACAGGCACTTGACAATGACACTACAGAATAGTTAAGGTGACATTAAAACATGCAGTGCAACTGACAGCAGAACTATGATCTAGATTTAGGGAAGACACCCACAACACTTACAACAGCCAGGATTTTGACTCATTTGCATGCACTTCAAAAGGAATAAGCTACTGTAGGGCAGGTCATCATGTCCACATTTAAAATTGTCTCACAAAAGTTGGAAAAAATATCAGTTTGTTTGCATAAAATAGAATATTTGTAGCTAGATCAAAATGACTTCCTTTTTCACTGCAATAACAGCAAGTGGATTATTGCCATCATCGTTTGTAAAATTATCAAGACCCAATAGTGCACTATTAGTTTAAGGAACAGGTTGAGATTCTTTCAGATCTTTGAGATTCTTCCTACAATAAAATAATATTAAAAAACAAAAAAAAATAATTCCACACAGCATGTGTTGCGTTAGAGATATGTCAGTGGAGCTAGAGTCTTTTGGCATATTATATTATAAAACCACTTGTAGTGGGTTTGCATTTAAGGATTCACTGTGTTATACATAATGACATATTGCAGCAGGCAGGGATCTCTGGATTGTGTATAGCTAAGACAGCTACAGTAGACAACAAATTGGACTGGCGGACTTTATTTCTATGTCATAAGTGAAATGCTGCTGCTGCAGCTGGCTTATTAACTACAAAATGTCTTCTATTTTAAAGGATAAAAAACTGGCAACAGCTGAAAATCATCTTTACATGTTTTTTTACAGAAGGATATATAATCTATTTATATAAAATGGAATTCAATATTCTGTGTTTATAAATTGCTTCTAAAAGACTGTTCACTTGTAAATATATATTTAATGTAAAGGGACACCTTTTATCAATCCATTGTTCTTTTGTCATTCAATCAAACAGTTTGATGTACTGAGTTTTTAAATGACAGTGCTGTGGCACATCAATGTACCACTGACATATCTGCTGTAAATGGAGTAGCATTCTTATTGAAGTTTGTGGAGGACTATTTCTCTTTTGAGAAGGCAAAAACAGATCACTGAAGGAGAGACGGTAGAGATCTGATTATATGAAGTTTAGAAAGAATATGAATTCAAATTTGTTTGTGTTCATTACACCTATTAAAAGATATAAATCTAAATTGGGCCAAAACAAAACTAAGAATCAAAGGATGCAGGGATTTTACATAATTATACAATATAGTAGAATTAAGATACCAAAATCTTAACTGCCATTTACATGCTATCTGCCATTTTTCAAAGTAAACACATTCATTTACTAAGGAAGAAAACTGGAGACCTTATAACTACCAAAGTTGTAATGATCTTTACAAGATCTGTATAATCTAATTACAATTTTGTAACATAAGATTTGCAGTTGTGAAATGAAAACTTTGCTGATTCCGAGATGCATGTTGTTTGTTCATAATTTTTTAATGTGGTTACATAATTTTGTGAAACTAAGTAATATTTTAGCACAATGGCTCTTTTTATTTTATTTGGTAAATGCAAGTCTCCTCCACTCCACACAGCAAAGTTTAGTGTTTTAGATTTTTGAGTTGTGCTTTACACAAGGCAACATGGTTTTATTTTATTTGAATACAGGATCATCACAGTATACATCCTGTTTACAGCAGTAATTTAACAAAATGTAAACAGAGCTGACGTTCACTTTAAAGTATTCAAGTATTTGTAACCTTATATTGACATTGTACATGTTGAAGAATTTACAACATTGTATGTTTTGGACTAAAGTCAACTTGAAGTCAAGAATGTGCTTTTAATTATTGGATCAGCTTTTAGTATTTTTAAAAACTTTTGAATCACACAATACATTGATCCTCTGACTTCTCCAGTGCCATTATCAGGTAAAATTTCTGTTTGACCTAGTAGTTTATAATTAAATATGTACATTTAGTCATTTAGCAGACGCTTTTATCCAAAGCGACTTACAAGAAATGTAAAAACTGTATGTTAAAAATGTTGGTGAACACATTTATTAAAATCATTATGTTAGCAATTTGTTCTGAGCACCGCTGTGCCTATATGTACAGTCCTAGTCCTACATTGTATAGCTGTAGACACCCTATTCGGCTGTTCCTTGAGCTTTCATACCACTGCCCACAATGTTAGTCTGACTTCTGACAAATTGAACATGTGAAAACCGACATATTCCAAAAAGTAGTTTTGTTGAGTCCAGCACATAGATACATCTATAGGTTGCCAATGTCCAATGTGCCAACTTCCTTTGAGTGCCAATAGGTAGAAAAGCGCTATATAAGTGCAGACCATTTACCATTTACCATTTACTTTAGACTGACTTTGATCATCTTACCAACACGGAAGGGTAATGAGAATCTACTTCCTTTTGACAAACAAATCTTTAATAGAGTCTTGATGCGAAAATATAAAATTTTCTGATTATAGTTAGAAACGGGATTTAATTAATCAGAATTTGGACAGAAGAATAAAATCTGATAATATATCCAGAAATTTAAGATAGAAGAATTTACTAATTTTCTTAATAAACTCTGACCTCAGTCTTAGTATTTAATATTCAGGGACTAATCTTACAACAGCTATGTTTCCACACTGTTCCAATTGCATATCAGTTGAAAACCTAATTATTCCAGTGTTACACACTTTGTATACTGTGCATGTGCTGTAAGTTTCTATAATACCACAACAATGTGCAGCTGTACCTCTGCATCTCAGCGTTTCAGTGTTAAAGGTCCTTGAGGTTTTATAGTAATAACATACAGTAAAGCACAGCTCAAATAATTGAAGCAGTGAAAAGGCCACTGCAGCACATTATTTTATTTCCACATTTGATAAAAACATTGGAAACAAAAAATGTATTTTTAAAAATATATATTCTATTAAAATGTGTTGAAAGAATGTCTCGTGTCCTTGTTTTTGTTAATTAGAGGCCCACTAGAGGCCTAGGTATTGTGACTAAACAAGGACTGACGACAAATATTCTGAGGTCTGCCTTTTTTGGTAGGAAGTGTCATATTTTTTCCTGACATTTAATAACCACGCGTACCAATCTACCATAGTTTTTTGGTTATAGAACGCAGAATATAACGTAGCTTATGCTGTCCACAGGACATTCATGGAAGTTTGCCATACTGACAGCTGAGAAGAAAACCTAAACCTAAAGTGGTTATTACAAGTCTGGTAAGTCTTGCATTCACGGTGTGACGTTCATACTGTGAACATTTAACTAATGTCATGTATAATTCTTTAACTGAAACCAGTATCAGCTAACGTATTTCTTGTAGTGACATTAATAATATCATGCAACGTAAATCGTTTTATTTGACATAAATAGAATTTGTTACGAGGCACTACTCTTATCCTAGGTGAAGCTCACGTCTCAGAAGCTTGAGAAAGCGGTCCTTCCTGATAAATGGGCTTCAATGTAGTCCAACGGGGCGCCCCTCCTGGCCAATCAGGGTGTCTGCAGTAGCTTCGACACCACCCCCCAGCGGCCGCACAGGCGCACTGAGCTCTGAACTGCCATTTTGTGACAGGCTACTCTGCTAAAGCGAGAGAGGGATTAAAACAAACTGCGAAGAATCCTGCATTTCTTTAAGCTTGGTCAACTTTGTAGCAGGCATCTACTGCTTTTGGCCGAGTTAAACGGAAGGAGAAACACAGTGAAACAGGTAAACTATCAGTACTTTTCTGGTTAGGGAGAGTTTGCAGGATCTTTAATCGGCCTCTAGGTGTCACGATGGGGCTCTAGGTCCGGGCAGTTCGTCGGAGAGTGTTTGTCTCCCTCTATCGTTATTAAAAAAGCCGTCAAAAAACGTTTAAATAACTCAAGTGGTAATAAATGTATACGCACTTACTGTCTTTCACACATATCTGTGAAACTATCGTGGATGATAAGTAGCGATTACTTTGCTGATTAGGCTGGAGAGTTTAGGCCGAGGCGTCCATTTTCTCGCTTCTTTGTCTCCAGTCTTTACAGCCTTGACGACATGGAAACTGACGGATTTAAGTCTCCCAATAGTTAACGTTAGCTTTTTTGCTGTATAACGTTACGTCAAGTGTAGAACAAATATTGCAAACACGACATTAGTACTGGATGCTAAACATATAATCTTATTCGCAATTTACTCAGATGTTGTTTTAGCAGTTTCCATAACGTTAGACTGTTTAAAGAATTCATTGTGGTAACTGAGTTAGCTAACAACTAGCTAAGCTTGCCCATTTGCAAGGCCCTTCCCCACCCAATCTCCCAATTAACCTCCGTTTGATTTCACCCGCAACAGCAAAGGTTCGTTTTAGCAATTCATTTCACCGAGTTAATAGTTGTAGCGTAAACTGACACTCAAGTCATGCGAGTTAGCAAAGTAACGCAACTTAATAGTTATCACATAGAAACTTTGCGAGCGCTGAATATGGACCGTCCTGGTATTTACAGAAAAGCGATCATTCACTATGACCAAATGTGAGATTTGTTTTTCCAAAACCTGCCATTTTCCAAGCTCAAGTATTATGCGTCTCTTCATTTTTTCTGTCACTGCGCCGTAGTCGAAATTGGCAGTTGCACCAGCCGCCCGCATGTCTCTTATTCTAAGCCCACCTAGAACCTCATAGCCACAGATATAAATTACAGCAGAGAGCTCCCTCTACGATTCCGCTTGGAGAGGTACAAAAATACCGCTATAGAAATGCTGTGAAGGGAGGCTACAGCTACCCAAATGGGTGCTCATAATAATTGTCTTGTGAGGGTAAATTTGCTGTACCATAAGGGAAATAATCTGTAAAGGCCCATACCGGAGTCTCTAACGCTACAACTTCCATCCACTTAGCAACATAAACTCAAATGTTGATGGAAATTTGCCAGCAACTTAAGGCGTCGTCATAGCTGTTAGATTTCTTGTTACATACAATTTAAAATAGTCAAACAGTCTGTATTGAGCAAATACAGTGACAACTTTGCATATGCTCGACCACTTAAAATAACTGATCAAATATTGGTTTTGCTCAGTTGTCTTTAAGGTCTTGATGTCTAGATACAGACCAGGGTCAATGTGAGGCATTTCAGCAATGTTCATCTTATGTTTCTAAATATGTTGGATGTCAAATGTACCAATTGATTTGTGATTTAAGTGGAGATAATGATAGAGATTTCTTTTCAATGTTTTTGATTAAACAAAAATATTTACATTTTATTTTTTTGGCCTACACGAACTCTAGAAAACACATGTATTAAAAATAGATTTATTTAAACTATCTGCTGTTCCCCAGTAACTAGGACCATAATAATAATAATCAAAAATATCATCAAGCATTATAAAGGGTAATATTAGATTACCACACTTTGCACTGCCCCTGAACGCAACAGTGCAGTCCACAGAACTTAGAATTTCGGACTTAGCAAGTTTAAACTTAGAGTCCAGACTCCCAGGATGGAGGGTTATTTGCAGCAGTTGTGCAAATAATCTGAACCATTACACAAACTGAAAGACAAAACCCACTGATAATGATTCTGTTTAAATGAAGAAACCTGTTGCCTGTATGTATATTTATATATTAAAACAATCCAATGTACACCACACCACTTCTGTTATTTCACTTTACTTCACTTCTATTCATTTATATAGCCCTATATATGCATGTATTTGTTTTGAATTGTGTGAATTCAAGGTAATTTGTAGTATCCAACAAAATTTGTAAAAGTTTCAATTAGACAAACTGACAGACATATTTTCAAATATAAGTTTCCTTTGTGTTATGTGGAAGCCAAGAATAGCCATGGATGCAGTTATCGTTTTTATGCCATTATCTTGTGGTAACGTGATAATTATCTTGAGATAACAAAACTCCTTTTTGCTCGTGATAACAAAATGATTTGTCAAAATCCAAATGACTCAGCAGTCTAGGCAAGTCTTGGCATCTGTAGAAAACTTAGGTCTTATCCAAAGTTTGTATAACAAAAATGCAAATTTGTTGTGGTTGAATAGTTAATTTAGGCTATTTGAGTTTCTGCACGTTTGCATTAATCTTTTATGATACTGGTTATTATATTACTCTATTATTATTTGTTATTTCGACATGTTTGTATCTTTCTTATTCTGAAGTCCTCGAATACCTCCTTCCAATAGATGGCTCAGATCTACTGGACGTATAAGTTAGCGTTTAATACTTTGGTTCACTTTGTCCTTGTAAAACGACTCATGGTCAGCAGCAGTGTCATCATTTAAGAGGATGTGTAGCTGTGCTAAAGTGCACCAGAACAACATGCACAAGATGTGACCATTTGCATGCAGCTCAATTCCAGCCTCTCATTTACCAGCAGTCGTAGAAACATTTTTCTATATTTAAAAATTTAATAGATATATTAAAAAAAATGAAAAAATATAGTAACTTAAGCGGTACAATAGCATACTAGGAGGAACTTTTTCCCACCTCTGAGTTTAAATTAAATTCTTTGCCAAGACCACAGGTTAGTGGGCAAGGCATTCTAGGATACCTTGGTAGTGCAAGTCTACACAAATCAGCTCCCAAAGCATCCTTGATAAAACCTGCAGAACAAGAACACTTCTGGTTATGTGATCTGTACTAGATGGTGCCTAGATTCAAACTTTGAATTGGAACAGTATTGGACTTTACCTGATTACTTTTAACAAGTCTGCAAGACTTCAATATTCTACTTGCATGTACCTGGTACTGTGACAGGTGGGTTGACCAAATTCACCAACCACCTTGCAAAATCACCTGCATTTGGCAAGTGGCAGTTTGTTAATTTCAAACCCGGTAAAACATTCAAAATGACATAAGCCATGCCAATTCTTTTAGTAATAATAATTGTAGTAGTTAATGTAATAGTGTGTGATGAAAAAATCCCCTTTTTCCTCTTGCAGGCTTTCAGTCAGGTAGCACTCTGAACTCTCAGGTAAGCTTAGGTAAATTAAAAAGAAGTGTCAAATTCACTTAGTATATGTAAAAGAAATGTTTCAGTGTACAAGTGCAGCTATGTAACATGTCCCTCTTCCTTCTCCTAGGTTGACAGGGACAGTGAGTTAGCAGACACTTGATTCAACAAAGCTCAGGGCATTCAGCAGCAAAGCAAATGAAAGATCATCTATACAACAATAAAGGAGCCCAATGTACAGATACTATGATAACATTGCTATGCCAGCTAACACTAGTAGTGAATAGTTCCAAATGTTTTTACAACAGTGGGTATGTTGGAAATATGTCACACTTTCCACAGCTGGTCAAACAACTTTTCACGAAGCTTGTGCGTAAAAAATGGTGTTGTGGGGCCATAAGTAAATTCCATGTGTTCATCTGGGGGACCCGCAAGAAAGACCTGTGTACAAGACTTAACATATACAGCATTTTACTAATAAAATTAAGAACCATTTTACATTAAGACAAAAACAATTACACATTGTATTACACTTAGTAAAGTCATATAAATCATTCATATAAATCTTCAAATGCAATGACGTTTCAGTTTTTATCTTTTCTGCAGCTCCTTTCCGGTATGTTGCTCATAATAACTGAAACTAGTTCTCCATGCTCAGTCTCCGCAAGTTGTACTAAGAGGTACTGGGGCAGTTTTTGCAATAGAAATATGTAAATAGAAAAAACATCTACGTTTTTCATATGATATATACAGCAGTGACTGATGAATATGTATCCTGTAATAAAGTGCAGTGCGCTGTGAAACATAAAGTCAAGGGGCTTTAGAGTGGAAGAAGACACATCCATGTCCATAATATTGTCATTCAAGTTCCAATAAATTGTACTAAGATCAGATAGCAAAAGAAAGCATGCTTTATTTCTGTATTGAAAGCAAATTTTTACTTCAGTTTGCTTGCCAGGTTTGCCATCTAGCATCCAGCTAGATTTCTTAATAATTATAGCAGTCAACAGTTTCCATTTGAGAACATTGAAGAGTGTGGCCTGAGGCCTTAGGCTGTAAATAATAAAGGATTTTTAAGAATATCAGACACCATCAAAATTTAAACTTATGTTGTGTTATTTGAAATGTGTTAAAAACAAACATTAAACTTCCGATGGTCAAGTTAATAGTAGCACCTCTTGTATATAAAATTCTGTCATTGGTGTTCAACTATATCAGGGATTCAAAAATACACACTTATGGGCACCTATGCTAAATTTAAGAGCATATGATTTTTAAACCATTTGAAGCTACTGCCTGAGTTCTGTCTGAAAGATAATTAAACCATTTAAAGTGGTGTTCATCTGGTATTACCAAGGATAATTTTCATAACCAAATGCTGCCAGGTGAATCAAATATATTAGATTGTGGAGCACAGTCTTAATTGTCAAAGGCATTAGCAAGGCATTAGTCACATCTAGATCCTGGGGATTTTATCAGATAAAGAAAAAAGGCAGATTAAAAATGTGGTATAAAGTGAGCATTGCATCCAAATTGCATTACCCTGTAGATTTCTTTGGATTTAAACTCACGAGTTTAATGTAAACCTCACTTTGGCCTATAGGTCTCAGAGAAAATTTTATATTTGATGGATTAAGGTCTGAGAAAGCACCCATAGTTGGGTGCAAATGTTTGTACCCTTTCATTTTGAAATGTCAAAAAGAGCAAAACAAAGAACGTTGAAAGTGTTTGTAGAAACCCACAATTTGAACAATTTTGTACACTAAAATATTTATAGGGAGTCTGTTTATCAACTAAAATGTTAAACATAAATGTTTAATGTTTTTTAATATATACATCTATATTCATAATATCTGTATTCATAATACTATATAGGCTATGTATCGCCAATATAGGGTATACATTTACCATGGCTACAGGTATTCTCTGTTTGGAGATTAGTGGGAAAGTATGATGTTGACTGAGAAGAGAAACAAACCTTGTTGGACAACGCAAATCTAAATAAAAGCAACATGGTGGAAAGTTAGACTGTTGGAGAAATATTATGTTATCATTTCAGTTTTATTATGTTAAATGATCTGATTGTTGTTTCTATAGAGCTTTGCAATGTTTTTTCTCCTTCACCCATTTTCACACACACACCAACGACAGTGGCTGCCATGCAAGGTGCTCACCTGACCCACTGGAGGCAACTTGGGGTTCAGTGTCTTCCCCAATGACATTTAACATGTAGCCATGTGTCACTGGGAGTCAAACCACTGACCCTGTGGTCTGTAAATGACTGGCTTACGAACTGAGTTACAGCTTAGTGGCTCAGGAGACTTTACTATCTGCATAATGTAATCTGTGCACATTTTCTTTGTAGATACACATATTACAGAAATCACACAGCTCCACTCTGCAATAGCAGTCAGACGGAAGCTTGTGTATGAAAATGACAGCTACGTGCACCAGCCTTGAGGGAGAAATGTTGTGTGTGGGGGAAAGCAAGTTAAGACACTCACACAAACAGAAGCACACACACAGATATAATATAGCAACTTTCTCACTAGACAGCAAATTTAAAAGGTTGTTAAAAATCATTAGGAACAAATCTAGTGACCAGGCCTAAAATACTTGCTTTTAAGGGAAACATATATTTTAACTTAACTTTTGTCTAATGTTTCTCAGTAAATCTGCTGCGGCTGTACCTTTTGCTCTGTTTTCAGTGTGTTTAGGGCAAGACAACAGCATGTTGAATACTAAATAAGCTGCAAATGTGCCTAACAACTGATCAGTAATGCCTGTAGTTTGTCCAGATAAACTACTCCTTCACTTCTGTTCAGCCTTAACATAACTTCGAGTAGGTTCAAATTATGAATATTTATGATACTTCAGTCAATAACAGTTAACACTTTAAAAGGCTCTGAAATTAGAGGCACATTTAGATATTTGAGGAATCAAACTGCAAAGTATGAGTTAACAGGAAAATAACTTGTATATGGCACTAAATACATTTTTGATAAACTTAGATGCTTAACAAAGTGCTGTTCACTTCACTTCTAATATTAAATAGAGCACATTACATCATCTTGCGCTTAATGTTATCTTTACAATAGATCAATCTCTTGCTTGTTTATGTGCTTTTCTTGTACTACTTCATTAAGTAGACCTTTCTCTTTTTCTCCAATGTCTCCTCTTTTTTCTGTTTTCTGTACTGGATATGTCTTTTTCATGCTGCAGTGAAGGGATGTCACAAAACTGGAATTTACCATTTTTGATATCACAAGGGAAACACAATTCAGGTCCATTTTAATGCATATTTCTGCTACAGCACTTCTCACTTTCTTAGCCTTACAAGAGTTTAAATTATACTTCCTTTGTTGTTCAAAAACAGCTTGTAGGGTAGGCTGATACTATAAGCAAAATTACTTACATAAAAAAACTAATAACTAACTTTATTTTTCTCATTTCTCTTTATAAAGCTCAGCTCTAATTAATATTAGTATAGCACAAATTCAAAATATTTGGAGGTCTCTGCTGGACTGAGGGTTTGAGATAGATAAGAAATTTGTTATAAAAAAAATCACCAGCTTCACAACTGTGAATAAATGCTGGTTTTCTTTGTCTTCTCTTATATGGATGGAATGTGTTGGGGGTTGGCTTTACGTATACAAACAAGCTATACAACCATTTTTAGTATGTAAACACACAATCAAAGATGAAATCAGGTTCTTGGGAGGGGTTTGTGGTGAGAATAGGCAAGTAAGTGCATTAATCTTTATTTCTTGCATTAATTCAGTTCAACTTAATTTATATAGTGCCAATTCACAACAAAGTCATATCAAAGGACTTTACAGTTTAAAGTTAAGACTATAAAGAAATAGAGAGAAAATCCAATTCCCCTATGAGCAAGCTCTGGGCAACAGCCCTAGGATAAAATCCCTGCTCATCACCAATAAGAGCCAGGAATTAGCTATTTTGTGATAACGTGTGCATAATAACAACATTTCATGATATGATACTACCGACAACCAAACATTAATTCAGTTTAAGGCTTAAAAAGGTCTTATGCAGATTATGTAACACACTGCTAGATGATGTTTGTTTCTACAACACCATATTACAGTTTCAACCCAGCATGGACGGAGGGCCCACAGAGGGTGTAGGAGTGGTAGAGGTGCCCACCAAAGACTTTCCTTCCATCCAGGCTGTTCACAGTCAGGAGGCTATGGTAGCTGATCTCCTTCAGCAAGCTGCAGCGGCCGGGGGCATGGTAGAGGAACAAGCAGGAGTTGTCCTGACACAAGGTTTTTACTAATTAGACTTGATATTGTCCCACAGTCAAATAGTAAAAAGTGAACAAAGAATCAATTTTTTTTTTCACAAATGCATGTATTGTGTGGATACTGGTCATATTACAATATAATATAGTAATACAGTATTTTGTTCATGGGCAATGTTGTGTTCCAGGTCATGGACAAGGAATGGTAGCAACCACTCAGGCACAGCAGCATCTGATAGAAGGTGGGGTTGGTGTTGGTGTGGAAACTGGAGCAGGGGTTGAAATGATGGTTATGGACTCACTAGATCCCACCTTGTTGCAAATGAAGACTGAGGTAAGCTCACTGGTATGAACTTTGTATTTACGGTAACAGCAAGCATGGTTGACATGTGCTGTTCCTTACATTAAAGAAAGTAAATGAGCAAAAACTAGCGGCACCAAACAGGCATGTGCTACTTCACCTAAAATTTCATTTAACAACCCAGGTGATAGATGCTGCAGTGGGGGGATCATCAGCAACAGTGGGTGTTGTTGGAGGGGTAGCAGGGGCTGCTCACCAAGCAACAGTGACAACAGTGGACCAGTCTCAGATCATCACACTACAGGCATGTCCCCTTTTAAACCACCTTCACAAAGCAGCATCCTTTAAGTTATTTTATCTGTAATTTCTTTGAAGTATCCCAAAAAAAGCTGGATTTACCGTACAAGCATTCTGTAGGCAGTCTGGAAATGAAATTCTCAGATACTTCATATTATCCACCAAGTCTTTCATTTGTGTTAATACAAAAATGTTCACCGATATTCTGTTGCTTTTGTTCCTCAGGTAGTTAACATGGAGGAGCAGGCAGCTTTGGGCCTGGGGGAGCTCCAGTTGGTCCAGGTGCCTGTCTCTGCCACCACTGTTGAGGCTCTGCACCAAGGTACCTTTGTAGATACCACTGCTATACAAAAGGATGGAGATCCAGTTATTTGCCACACACTGCCACTACCTGAGGGCTTTCAGGTAAAAAGAGATGCTCATTGCTCTGGCTTTAACTCAGACATATAACACTAATGGGTGACTCCATTAGTTAGCAATTTTTTACTGTGTTTTTTACTTGTCAGATTTCTGTGTCACTTTAATTTAAGAGTCATTACTGAAAGTTCTATTGGTGAAACCTAGGAACAAGGATTCATTCTCAAAAGTATACAGAATCTCAAGTTATGCCACCCTCTTTTCTGTTGTTAGAAAGGGTTACCTGCATATCGTTCGCTATTTTAATTGTTTAAATTTTATGAAGATAGGAAAAGATCAAGAGGAAGGAAAGGGGTCCTATCTGGAAAAAGTAAATTCCAATCGCAAGCAATGGTATTTGTAAAAACTAATGATGATATTTATGATAAATGAATAGTTTTCTAGTAAGTGTAGGTACAATTTGCTCATTCAAGTACAGTACGGTAAAATGGCAATTCTCTACTGACCTACTATGGCAGCAGCAGGTTCCCTCATCCCAAAGTCTACGGGTTTTGTTAATGGGTTTTTGGTTAAATGCCTGAAATGTCTGTGGCTAACACCAGATCAAGAGATCTTCCCTTTTTTACAATTTTACAATTAATCAATAAATACCTCAGTATCAAGGTGGTTGCTAAAAGGTGGCTTAAATTAGACTACAGAGGTTGTCAGGAATGTTAAATGGCATTATGCTGAACATGGAAAATCTACTTAGTAATTTGACTTTAGGCCTTGAGAGTTTATAACTCACAGTCACTAGTAATATCAGGTCACTATAAGAAGAAAGGCTTTTATAGAAGTGTTAGGTATGCTAAATCAAATTTCATATTGATAGTTTAATGGTAGTGAAGTTGACTATGGTTAAGCCTTGTTTATAGCCTAGCAATAGCTATTTATCTCTGGAAGTTGTATATGTTGCAAATTATCATAAAAGTGATCTTATTCTGTGAAGTTTACCTTGTGGAACAAAACATTTAAGTATCATAAACTTCATTGTGTCACAAAGGTTATTTTCCACATTATTCCAAATGTCTATAGAGCAGGGGTGTCAAACTCGCGGCCTGGGGGCCAATTGTGGCCCGCGAGACGATATTTTGTGGCCCACAGGACGATATGAAAGATTAATCTTAGTGCGGCCCACGAGTTTTATATGAATGGCACTACCGCGTTGTGTGTGAAAGGTTCCTTTTTTGTGCAACCTGGAGCTGAACAAACCTACCAATCACAGTAGAGTATATGGCTCCCAGGGGCGGGCCGTCGGCCAGGCTTGATGCAATAAGAGAAACATTGCACAGGTATGGAGGTGCCCGTGTAACATCACATAAACGTCATAGAATTACTACTTCTTACTGTGTTTGAAATTAGCATGTTTGACTTCGAGCTGGACGAAGTTAATGTTGACCGCCCAATGTGCCATTGACGATGTCACCGAGGGGAGTGGACCTCCGATGGGGCAACTCATTTGCGCTCCTTATCCTGGTACTTTCTACCATCTACAATTGTTGTAATATTCATGTCATCATGAAAGACATGACCGCTTCTTTTTTAATGTGCAAGATGCCCCTCCTGTGCTTCAAAGGGATTTCATTGACCTGAAGTGCAACTCTGACCTCAAAGCCAAGTTCAGGGAGTTGAGTGAAAAAGCAGACAAGCTTGGGCAATTTTTGAGAAAATTGACCCCCGGCTCCCCTGAGCTTTCCCGAATGTTCAAGCAAACCATGTGCCTTTTTGGAAGCTTTTAGAGAAAAGAGAAAAAAGTTTTTCTCTAACTTGAACTTTAATAACTCCAAGTACAGGTCCAGACTTACTGATGATCTTTTTCAAGCCATACTGAGGGTCTCAAATGCTTCCTCCCTCAAGCAAAATTTGGCTCAGCTATGTAGGAGGAAGCGCTGCCAGGTCTCTGGCAGCAAGAAATAGGCAAGAGAAGCCATGTTCAGAAGAATCATTTATGAACATGATCATGTTCAGAAGAACCTATTGAAAATAAATAACTGTTAGTAGTGATGTTTGAGAAGATTAGAATTTTTTAACAAAGCTTTTTTTGTGGAATACCTGATGTGGCCCAGCCTCACCCAGACTCTGCCTCCTGTGGCCCCCAGGTAATTTGAGTTTGAGACCCCCGCTATAGAGAAATCCCTATGGCTTTTTGCCAATGGAACCAGCATGATACTTTCCCAGTTGAGCAACATAAAACATCATTCCTACAGCTTTTTGTTATGGATCTTTAATGTCAGCTAGGGATCAGGTTATCTCTAACATAAGTATTTTGCAAGGAAGTCAGTGTACTGCTCATACTGCTATTGGATGCTTTCTTTTTTTGCACATCACTACCTGTAGCAGACAGCTAGAACCAGTACTGAATAAGTGGATAAACTGTTACTACATATAATTAATAGGTTGTTAAGGTTGGTGCTAACGGGGAGGTAGAGACAGTGGAGCAAGAGGAGGAGGGAGGAGAAGCCCATGTTGAAGAGGAGGAAGATGAGGAGGTAGGGAACCAACTGCTGGAAGAAGGGGAGGAAGAACCCATTCAGCGTCCAAATGATGACCCAAACTGGACAAAAGACCCAGATTATCAGCCTCCATCTGGGGCAATCAAGAAGACCAAAAAGGTACAGTGTTTTGTTATAAGAAATGTGAGACACATATATGGCATGTTGACAGGGGTATCTTAAATTGTCATCAGTTGGTGATGGGCTCAAATAAATTGCTGTTTGTCCAGGGTAAAAAGAATCGTCTGCGTTATGCTGAAGGAGATAAGGATATGGATGTCAGTGTCTATGACTTTGAAGAAGAACAGCAAGAGGGCCTTTTGTCTGAGGTTAATGCTGAGAAAGTGGTAGGCAACATGAAACCACCCAAACCCACAAAGATCAAGAAGAAAGGTGAGACATTGCTTTCCCCTGGGCTAAGAGGATGAGTTGGACACTAAAGTAAAGTTTGGATTGCTCTTAAAATATGTTTATATATATATATATATATATATATATATATATATATATATATATATATATATATATATATATATATATATATATATATATATATATATATATATATATATATATATATATATATATGTATGTATGTATGTGTATATATATATATATATATATGTATATATGTGTGTGTGTGTGTGTATGTATATGTATATGTTTATAAATATTAATTGTCTTGTGCCATTTAGAAAATGTTATTGTAATCTTATCAAAAGAACTGCATATTGAGTAGCTGTTCTGTAATTTTAACAAGACTGATCCAGTTAGGCTACGAGAAAAAATTCGCAGTACATTGCAATTCATCAGCTGCTTTATATACCTCAGTTGTCCTCCTGGGATTTATGTGAGCATGTAATATTTTACTTTGCACCACTCTAGGGCAGATTGTAATAAAAATAAATAAAAAAATATTCAGGTTAGTATTGGTAGGTGGTGATATGGTTTTCTTGTTTCTAAGTGTTTTTTTTTTATGAAATCCAGTTGGACAACTAGCATAACTTTTTTTCTTTATTTGTTAGAGTTTTGTTATCCTGAAGATGCAATGTTTAGGGTGTCAAAGATAGCTGCTGTTGGATTGTGATGCACTCTTATTCAATGTTGTGTGTTAGGAGTGAAGAAGACATTTCAGTGCGAGTTGTGTAGCTACACATGCCCTAGACGCTCCAACCTGGACAGACACATGAAGAGCCACACTGATGAGAGACCTCACAAATGTCACCTGTGTGGGAGAGCCTTCAGGACGGTCACCTTGCTAAGAAACCATCTCAATACACACACAGGTATACTCTAGTGAACATGTTTATAAAAAAGTAGCAGTAGTAGGCACAGTTGGCAAAACAGGCAAATTTTTGTTTTATTTTTTTGACTTGCATACTTTTTGTTGTTTGTTTTGAAGGAACTCGTCCACACAAGTGCACAGACTGTGATATGGCTTTTGTGACCAGTGGAGAGTTGGTTCGTCATCGTCGCTACAAACACACACATGAGAAACCCTTTAAATGCTCCATGTGTGATTATGCCAGTGTGGAGGTATGACAATCTTCTGGCTTTTTGTTCCTGAAGGTTTTTAACTTAAGCTAAATGTCATAAAGAATCTCCACCCACATTCATTCATCCAGGAATGAACAGGAGTAAAGGAGTAATTTCTTTAACTAACAGCATCGGATAGAGGATTTTAAAATGTGTCCCAATACCACTTTTTCCCAAGTACTTACATTTGACTATTTGCCAATACCAGTACCAAGTTTAGTACCAAGTACTAAACTGTTTTGTTACCAGCATGAGTTGCTGACACATAAATCCCTCATCAGTCCAATGCAGTTAAGCAAATCCCCCAAGAATGGAAATGCTCACATGCTCTTTTGCCAGAACAAATATGGTGCTTGTCAGTGTTTTATACATAGTGCAATTTTTACTGAAAAGGAAAAAAATAAAGAACAAAGCACAGATTATTGGTGAGATCCAGCTCTAAACCAAAGGCAATTCTTCCACCTCCACCTACCTCCTAAGGGTAATGTGGTATCAGACACAGTATCAAAGAGGTTTTATTATACAAGTACACAAAGGAAAGATCTGACCCGATGCCGAATACTGGTATCTGCATCTGGACATCCCTAGTTTCTCCAACTACTTAATTTATAATATCACACAGTCAATACAGTTGTACTGTTTACAGAATCCATCTAATTTAAACAAACCAACTGCAGGCTCCATATAATTGCAGATTGTTTTGCTGTAGTGTTCTGCTAGGTGAACATGTCTTTGTTGTGAATGTTCTATAGGTGAGCAAACTTAAGCGTCACATTCGTTCCCACACTGGCGAGCGTCCATTCCAGTGCAGTCTTTGCAGCTATGCCAGCAGAGACACATACAAGTTGAAGAGACACATGAGAACACATTCAGGTAAACATGACACTTCAACTGCTTTCCTACACATATAGGATGGTGTAGAAGGACCATGTGATGTGTAGTGGGTATAGAAAAGAATCATTTTCGTTTGGAAAAAAATGTTCTTTTTAATTTTCTTTTACATTTAATCATGTGTGATTTAATTTGATATTTTTTGACAGATGCAGTAAATGTAAATATGTAATTGTATTTAATTTAGTAAAAACAATGAAATGCTTAGTAAGCTGCTGTTGCACATTTATTTTCACTTTACATAATGTTAAAAGTGATGCTTGTCATGATGCTCCTCAGGATGGCAGAACAATGAGAAAAGTAATATTAATACACCCAATAGAGACTCACTGCTATGGATAATTTAAAGAAACGAGATATACTTTCCTCCATCTTTAAAGGCTTGACAGCAATATGTATATAGCCAACCTGCTACATCATGCTATATTATCAGGTTTAATGTCCAGACAAGTGGCCTGTGCAAATTGTGAAAATGCATTTGTCTGCAAAATGGCCTAAGCTCTTTAAGTTATGACAATAAAGGCCTGATGAAATGAGCAGTGCCAGCTTCACTTGTTATTGGAATTGGTGAAAATAAATATGTGTTAACCTTTAGCACATTGTTTTGTATCCTTTTACTTCTCTGTAAAATTTGAGACAAAAATAAGAACATTAACAGTGATTATCCTCTTCTCAGGTGAGAAACCTTATGAGTGCTACATCTGCCATGCCCGATTTACCCAGAGTGGAACCATGAAGATGCACATTCTGCAGAAACACACAGAGAATGTGGCCAAATTCCATTGTCCGCACTGTGACACTGTCATTGCACGCAAGAGTGATTTAGGTAACAAATAAAGAATGTTTTCTTTGCCATGTTTGCATATGTTTGTTTCACATATGCTAATGTGAATGAAAATGATTAATTTCCACTTCTTATTTATGTGTCTCTCCAGGGGTACATCTTCGTAAGCAGCACTCATTTATTGAGACTGGCAAGAAATGTCGTTACTGTGATGCTGTTTTCCACGAGCGCTATGCTCTTATTCAACATCAGAAGTCCCACAAGAATGAGAAGAGATTCAAATGCGACATGTGTGACTACTGTTGCCGCCAGGTCTGTGGTTACAAATACCTTTGTGTACTGATATGTCTTGGTAACATACTCTGTAGTAAATTTGCAATTTTCTTTAAATATCAGGAATGGGCAGCCAGTAATTTAAAAAGTTATTATCAAAAAGACAAAATCAACATCCATGCTAAGAGCTTATGAGTTATTTTTATCTTCTTAGTTGGTCCTCAGAGGATGAATCCGGACATCCTCAATCTCCAAAATTATCTTGCCATTTGTCCTGTAGTTGTTGATGTTAACAGATTTTCATAGCCATACACAAGGCCTTGCCACTGGCATGGCAGATTTAATTTGAATGGCTATGTTGTGTGTGTATATATATATATATATGTATATATATATAGTATGTCTTATGCTGCTGGGTCCAGGAGCGTCACATGGTGATGCATCGTCGAACCCACACTGGAGAGAAACCATTCGCCTGCAGCCAGTGTGAGAAGACCTTCAGACAGAAGCAGCTGCTTGACATGCACTTCAAACGCTACCATGATCCCAACTTTGTCCCTACAGCTTTTGTCTGCCCCAAGTGTAGCAAGACCTTTACTCGCAGGGTATGGGCAGTTGATTTTTAATAATTTGTTGACCTCAAGTGAATACAGCTTAACATAGGCTATACCAACACGTTATATAAGTCAGCAGACTGACAGTATGTTCTTGTAGAATACCATGGCTCGCCATGCTGAGAACTGCAGCGGTGAGTTAGACGATGCTGAGAATGGAGCTCCAACCCCAAAGAAGGGGAGGAGAGGAAGAAAGAGGAAGATGAGGAGCAGGAGAGATGACGATGACAGCGGTGAGAATTGGACAGCTGTGCTGATGAAACTTTGTTTGTTAAGCTCTGGTCAGAGCTTATATGATGTTTGTCTGTGTTGTATCTGAATCATTCAGAGGAAGATCATGCTGAACTGGATGAGGAAGAGGAGGATGATGGTGAGGAAGAATCACTGCTACAGGAGGAGGAGCCAGAAAGCATGGAACTGGACCAAGCTCCCACCGCTGTCCCTGTACCGGCTCCTGATGAGCCACCTGTCAAAAGAAAACGAGGTCGACCCCCAAAGAACACCCCTAAACCTCATACAGCCAGCAAGTCAGTCAGGGTGGCTGCCAAGCCGACTGATTCTAGTGAGTTAACTTATTATAATTTTTTTGAAATTAGAAAATATTAACATTTGTTTAATAGTGCTTTCATTAAAAACAAGTTGTCTTTAGTCTTTGGGTGTCACATTGTATAATTGTGCCTACACTGCTGAAAAACAAAAAAAAACTATACTTAGTGTAGTTAATATGGTGGAGTGGGCAGGGGGACTGCTTGTATTCCAGATGATGTAGAAATTGACATTATTTACACAGATCCTGTGGCAAAGTAACTTTACCTATCTTGTAAATCATATTAATACATGACCATTACAAGAGGAAAACATAACAGAATGGGGGGCTGTATGTAAATTTTATTAATATGGATTGTATGCCATTTGTTCATCTTTACATATTAACAGCCTACTGACTTTAGGACACCAAATTGTTTAACAGCTGCTTGCTTCAAACAGGCTACTGAATGTCCTGATTCAAAAATACATTTTGATCTATTAATGTCTTGTAGGATATAAAAGTTTAAATTGGAAGATTCTGAAAAGAGAAGACGTGTCACTCTGTTTTGCGAATTGTAGTTGTAAAGTAGTTACTGAACTGTATTTGTCATTTTTGTCAGTGGCCAATGCTAATGCTGATTTCTTTTTGTTTTCCTCTCTTTTTGTTTCAAAAAGAATGCCATTTAATAATAACAAATGAGAGGCAAATGTGCTTAACTTAAATGAACATTTGATGAAAATTGAAAAAATCTGAATTGTTTCAATTAATTTACAGGATTCAGTTGATGATGTAAGCTAAAGAGATCAGTGACTGCAAAGTTTTGATAGGGGAGATTATTTTTTAAATACAATATTATTAAAAAACAAGGGAGGTGTGCAGAGCTGTGGCAAATACTAGTTATAAAGCTGATGAGCCATACAATGAAGCTGTTTAAAAGAGTAGTGGAAGCTAGGCTAAGGGCAAAGAGGTGAGCACTTGTGAGCAGCAATATGGTTCGATACTTTGAGGATGCTGATGGAGAAGTACAGAGATGGTCATAGGGAGTTGTATTGTCTTTGTAGATTTAGATAAAGCGTATGACAGGGTGCCGAGAGAGGAGCTGTGGTATTGTATAAGGAAGTCTGGAGTGGCAGAGAAATATGTGTTGCAGGACATGTATGAGAGCTTTAAGACAATGGTGAGGTATGCTGTTCAATGTAGAGCTGGGTCTGCAACAAGGATTGGCTCTATGTCCCTTCTTGTTTGCTCTGGTGATGGACAGGCTGACAGGAAGAGGTTGGAAAGGAATCTTAATGGAGTATGATGTTTGGAGGTGACATTGTGATCTGTGGTGGAGAAAAATCTACAGAGGTGGAGGTATGTTCTGGAATGCAGAAGGTTAGCCGCAGCAAGACAGAATACATGTGTGTGAATTAGAGGAACCCAAGTGGAACAGTGAGGTTACAGGAAGCAGAGGTAAAGAAGGTGCAGAACTTTTACAGTAAGTACCTGGGGTCAACAGTTCAGAGCAACAGAGAGTGTGGAAAAGAGGTGAAGAGGCACTTGCAAGCAGGTTGGAACAGTTGGATAAAAGTGTCAGGCATGTTGTTTGATGACATAGAGAGAATGAAAGAAAAGGTGTTCAGACTGATGAAACCAACGATGTTGTACGGTTTAGAGCCAGTGGCACTGAAGAAAAGACAGGAGGCAGAGCTGGAGGTAGCAAAGCTTAAGATAGTGAGGTTCTCTTTAGGAGTGAAGAGAATGGATGGGATCTGGAATGAGTACATCACAGGGACAGCTCATGTTAGATGTTTTGGAGATAAAGTTAGGTAGGCCAGATTGAGGTGGTTTGGACATGTTTAGAGAAAAGACTGAGAATATATCTGTAAAAGGATACTTAGATTGGAGCCGCCAGGCAGGAGGTCTAGAGGAAGACCAAAGAGGAGATTTATGGATGTAGTGAGAGAGGACATGAAGTTAGTTGGTGTGACAGAAGAGGATGCCGAGGACAGGGTTAGATGGAGACAGATGGTTTGGTGTGGCGACCCTGAAAGGGAACAGCCGAAAGAATAAGAAGAAGAATTTAAAAGATAAAAGTGAGCATTTCGATTCAAAATGTCAAAGATTGGCCCAATTAATTGACCAACCACTACTAGAGTGACATTTATTCCACTAGTTGCTCAGTGAATCTTCTTAACTTATAGGCAGCGGTGTTGTTGAATCTTGTTTCTCCCATAAGGTATAGAGGGCACCAATACCAAAAACATGTTATATATTGCCCTGTTATCCATTGAAATCATTAGATGAACCTGGCTGATGGTTGATCTAAGCTGCTGTTTGAAATTTTAATGACTTTAATGTAAATAAGTACTTTAAGTAAGGGTGTTGTACTTGATTTACCACAGATTCTCTTGAAGAAATTGGGGGAAAAAACAATAACCACACATATTTAGGCGGCTTTAAATATGTTTGGACTACTGGCCTAAGTATATTGTTTGTGTGGAAAACACTGTTATTGTCTTACCGTACATTTCAGAAGCCTTGGTATTATGCGCTACTTACTTTTCTTTTTGTGATAGAAAGAGTTTGTTGCTTTTTGGACCATCATCTATTTGCATGTCAGATTTTAAAGTAATTTTTAAAGTAATTTGGTGATTCCATTAGTTTCTTGTTTTTGTACAATTTTTTTGTTATAGTCCCTCAATGAAAAATTGGGCCTACACATCAAAATTATGAAAATTTGTGGATCTGACCTTTAACTTCAAGGATTTTATTCCCTGTGCTAGTTGTTAAAAGTAAAAGAGTGCAGCACTCAAGTGTGACTTTGTGTTTTGCAGCTGCTGCCATTATTCAGGTGGAGGATGAAAGCACTGGAGCGGTGGAGAACATCATAGTGAAGAAGGAGGGTGATACTTCTACCACAACACCTCTTGATCAGGGAGTGGCCTTAACAGTGGAGGGGGTGGGGCTAGATGGGGATGGAGTGGAGACTGTTGAACTGGCTGTGAGTGAGCAAACAGCCACTACTGCTGCCAACGGAGATCTGACACCAGAGATGATTCTAAGCATGATGGACCGATGAATGCATCACGCAGTCACACAAGTACTTGGACTACATCTGATTGGCAAAGACTTTACCATTTCCTCATCCTTGCCCCTCACTTCATTTTCTGCCTGTGCTTTTTAATGGCAGCTGTTTTGCCTCTTTTTTAAATACCTGCAAAAATGATGATGATGCATAAAGAAGGGAAGTTGCATGTAAATTCTTACATTGTAACATCATATCCATTCACATTGATCTATACACTGATGTTTGTGGATCACATGCACACATACAGAACCACATCCCACTGCACACGCCTCCTACATTCTATGAAGTTATTGTCCAAGCCAATGACAGTCAGCTTTCTGATTTTTCCTGTTTAAATTAACAGTTGTGCATTTTGCTTACTGTTTGTACCCAAAGCCACATCCTGTGTCAGTCCCTGCCCACACACTCTACAGTTAAAGCTCAGACAGAAACGAACTCCTTTCGGTGTTGTTCTGCCACAAAAATACATTGTTTGTTCTACCTTTACTTTTAACTTAGTTTTTCTGCCACTGTGCTTGCTGGTTCTAAATCTATGCCGATTTTGCAAATTTCAAGCCTTTTTGTGTGTGTGTGTGTGTGCGCGCGCGTGTGTGTGCGTGTGCCTGCGAGTGAAATGTTCCTCTTTTGCTTGTGTAACACGTGGTGTGATTAGTTGAGTATTTAAAGACTTTTAAGGACAGAAGTTACCAGAATAGTGGATCTTTATACAAAAGCAAATAGGAAAGAGGACAATGTTGATAGCCGTTTTTAATGTTTAGTTTATTGGTATGACATCCATCTTGCACCCAATCTTAAGGTAAATGGTTAGCCATCTCATAAACAGGATGACCCCTGATGGTTGGAGAATATAGATAATCCTAATTTGATAATACAATATTGTATTACAGTTTAGATCTATAACATTCCACTACTTTAATTAACATGGATAAATGTCTATGCATTAGAATGTGTTGTAAAAAGCACTGAAACATTTAAACATTTTTGCAAGGTAATATCAGCATCTTTTTCTTTACACGTCAGTTAAACTTGTGCTGGGAATTGATATTAGAGACTAGATTGACATTCAAAAACCCCATCACCTACAGGAATCAACAACAAACAATTGTGACAAAGGGTTTGTACGTAAAAACACATCTTAAACCCTCTTCTGCAACTTTAAATTTCTTTTAAATATTTGGTTTCGAGATGTGATTGTTAAAAAGTATCAAGGTTTTGATTTATGTGCATGTTAGTACCCTATCTACTAGTTGATGTCCTGATCATGCACATGGGATTTGCCCTAACTATTGTGGTTACCATCCAGAGTTGATCCCCTACTAACCAGCCAAACTGAATTGAACTGGTCTGAACCACTATCATGTTTTTTCTGTCTGAATATTTTATTTATTTTCGATATTTCTATATAGTCTAGCAGTTCATCTATACAGTAACAGCCTTTCAGTAATTATCTATTTGTAGATGATACTAAGATATGACCTCACTTAAGGCCCTCACCAGTCCCTCCAAATCAGTTATCCCTGATAATGCAAAAGCAAGGGTTAAATCAGTCATATAAAGCGAGCTTAACAGAAAGAAGTGTTCATGGTCTTATTTTTATCAAATTGTGTAATTTGTTATTTTGAAGTTCTTAATAGACCAGGACTAAAAGCTGTGGAGTAGTGGGATTTCCCAGCAAAATTTGATCACAGATAATTCTTGGTACCTGTTAGTGATAGATGAAACCATCTCCTCCGTAACATCATATTACTAAGATGCCCAGTATTATCAAAACCAGGGTGTAAAGAAAGTGATAACAGAGAGATATTAGTGCCAAGACACTTAAACACGCAGTTAACACATACAGTGCGTCCGGAAAGTATTCATACTTTTTCCACATTTTGATATGTTACAGCCTTTTTCCAAAATGGATCAAAGTCTTTATTTTCTTAAAAAGTCTACAAACGATACCCCATAATGACCAAGTTTATTTGAAATCTTAGCAAATTTATTAAAAATAAAAAATGAAAAAAAAAAATCACATGTACATAAGTATTCATCGCTTTTGCCTAATACTTTGTTAAAGCACCTTTCGCACCAATTACAGCCTCAAGTCTTTTTGATTATGATGCTACAAGCTTGGCAAAGCAATTTTTGGGCAGTTTCTCCCATTCTTCTTTGCACTGCATCTCAAGTTCCATGAGGTTAGAATGGAAGCCTTGGTGCATAGCCATTTTCAGATCTCTTCAAAGATGTTCAAGTCTGGGCTCTGGCTGGGCCACTCAACGACATTCACAGACTTGTCCCATAGCCACTCCTTTGTTATCTTGGCTGTGTGCTTAGGGTTGTTGTCCTGTTGAAAGATGATCTGTTGCCCCAGTCTGAGGTCCAGAGCACTCTGGAACAGGTTTTCATCAATCCTGACTAGTCTCCTAGTTCCTGCCACTGAAAAAAATCCCCACAGCACGATGCTGTCACCACCATGCATCACTGTAGGGATGGTATTGACCAGGGGGTGACCTGTGCCTGGTTTCCACCAGACATGACAGAGTTCTTTATCCAGAGAATTTGGTTTCTCATTGTCTGAGAGTCCTTCAGGTGCCTTTTGGCAAATTCCAGGCAGGCTGTCGTGTGCCTTTTACTGAGTAGTGATTCCATCTGGCCACTCTACCATATAGGTCTGATTGGTGGAGTGCCGCAGAGATGGTTGTTTTCTGGAAGGTTCTCTCTTCTCAGAGAAATGCTGGAGCTCTTTCAGGTGACCATAAGGTTTTTGGTCACTTTCCTGACTAAAGCCCTTCTCTCTTGATGGGCTGGCCAGCTGGCCAGCCTACTCTAGGGAGAGTTTTCGTGGTTTCAACTTTATCCATTTATCCGATAGTGGAAGACACTGTGCTCATTGAGACCTTCAGTGCTGCAGAAATTTTTCTGTACCCTTCCCCAGATCTGTGCCTCAATACAATCCTGTCTCGGAGGTCTGACATGCGCTAATAACTGTGGGACCTTAGACATGTGTATGCCTTTCCAAATCATGTCTAATCAACTGAATTTCCTACAGGTGGAATCCAATCAAGTTGTAGAAACATCTCAAGGATGATCAGACTGTAACACAAAATGTGGAAAAAGTTATGGGCTGTGAATACTTTCTGAAGTGACTGTAAGATTGATATTGTAACTTGAAGTAAGAATTTCTCTTGAATTAATCTATTTTTGTTCTGTAGGTGGGTGGAAAATGAATGTTCAGCCATTGTCATAGGAACAGCATTGTTTTTGTTTGTGAACATTTTGTAGATTAAACAAACCCCTGTATTAAGACCAAGAAAATACAAGGCATTTTTGTTTTGAAATTGAGATACTTAAAATAGATAAAATAAAGATAAAATAAAATTATCTTAATGGTCCAACGACTGATGCATGCTTGTGTTGTGGGGTTGGCATTAGCGTGTTGCGCAATAAGTTAAAAAAATAAATAAAAAGGCTTAAGCCTGTACAATAAACAAGTATATGTAAATGAGCGGCGTCGAACTTTTTAAACTTTCCAGGCAAAAATAGTTGGGCTCTCATTAACCCATTCTTACACACATACTGATCAAGGAAAAGCTGCCAAGCAATGTGCTGGGGCAACTGGGGATTAATTGTCTTTGATGACCTGCTCTACATTGCCATTCAAGTTAAGTATGAACACTTTTAAGTTTGAAAGCAGGAATCATTCTGGTAGCATACAGGAGTTTGAGGGTTTGGTGTACATTTGTTTTAACAAATCACTTCTTTTTTTCTGCATGTATTTTGCCCCCTGGTGGATAGAGGTCAGTTAAACAGCCTTGCATGCACAACAACTCTGTGCATATTTAACAGCACCTATTTGTCATAAAGTTTTGATTTTTTTTATATTAAAGTTCTTCAAGCACGATGTTGATGTTCTTATGATGCACTTTTGATGCACTCATGCTTGCACACAATTTTATCTCTCCCAATTTAAACCCATTAATAATTCAGTATTGTGACACATTTTTAAACAGTCTGGAGATGAACATTGTGAAAGTGCAGACTTCCTGGATGCGGTGTGTTTTTCAGTGGGGGAGGTTAGACGAAGTTATTACTCACATCATGGAACAGGATGTGTGTCGATGTTGATGACCAAAAAATGTGTGCACAGTAAGCAAGAAAAGGTGACGCATGTGCATATATGTACAAGAGTAAAAGAGAAAGTCAGTCATATGCAGCCATGCATTTATAAGACCTTGTGGTGGTTTGTGACTCCACACATTTGGTATCTTCACCCTCTATTTTTTTTATTTCTGCTGCCATGAAACACATCCTCCTCATGTAGGCTACTCTTCAGCCAGTACTGGATCCAATTTATTCCAGCAGGATTAATCTCTTTGTTCCTGGTGACAACTTTCAAATCCATGTTTTCTGTCCAGTGTCGGGTAAAACAATACGCTGATAATTCTACGCTGGTCGAAGTTGTCATTCAATGCAGTTCATTTATTTTTTTTTAGATTAAAACTAGAGCAGTAGATCACAACTTCACTCTGCGCATCTACCATTTTCCCAACATTTATTGAAGTTCTTCAGAATGGGCTCTGTCTCTCAGAACATAAGAGGTAAGATGAACCACCTTCAAAAGCAGCATTAATGACTTAACTAAATGACAGTGGCTTATAACCAGTGGCTTTGAAAGGTCCATTTCAGTGTTGTACCACAGATTACATATGTTTACATAGGGATGTTGTTCAGTTTTTTAGAAATGGGTTTGACTATTACAACTGGTGAATTGTACTGCATTATAATGAGAGGGGATTCTTATATTTCAGCCACTCTATATAAGAGGCAGGCAACAGCACTGATGTACATTGATGTAAAGTATTTGGCAATAATTAAAATAAACAGTCTCAAGAAAAGAAAAAAACAATCAAAAGTGTTAATATTTTCCATTTATTGTCTGTGGTGTAACTGTACTGTGGATTCATTTAATAGCACATGGGTGGTGAGAGTCTTTGGTGTTTAGTTTCATTATTCACTCAAGTATAGTTACAGCAAGTATGGTTACAACAGAGCATCCATTACTTAAAATCTAGACCCAAAAAAAACATTTTTTTCAATACTCTACAGTAGGATCAAGATTGTGGCAGCAGTTAAATAACAGACCCCTCTCAGCTTAGCTAATTGCTTGCTTTGTACCCCATTTGTAAGTTGCTTTGGATAAATGCATCTCTGGATCCCTGTAGCCCTCTACAGTGATATTTAGATGTGACTAATATATCATAGATCAGGCCAATACAGTGGTTAGATGGAAGCCACAGTCTCTTTGGAGTTTACCAAATTACATTTAAAGGTTTCTGAGAGCATGAGGACGAAGATTCTCTAGACTGATGAGACACAAACTCTTTGACCAGATCAAACAGGCTACTACAAAGAACTAAATTTAGAGTCTGATTAATTCTCTAAATGACAGATTTCAAGTTTTAATTTTTACATTTAACATTTAGTCATCTGGCAGATGCTTTCATTGAAATCAACTTACAAGTGAGGAACAAGGCAAGCAAAAAAGGCAAGCAGAAAACATTTAAGCAAAGCGCTGTGTTTCTCTTTTATGAGATACAAGCAAAAGATTGGGGTATGTTTTAAGTGAAGTGCATAGGAAGTTGTGGAGCAGTTCTGTTATCAACATTTTTTGAATATTAGAAGCGAAGCACTTCAGCAAGCAGAGTTTGGTAGCTTGTTCCACTATTGTGGGAACAGCAGATGCTGTTCTTTGGGAGATTGCAAGGGATGGAAAGGATTTTAGACCTGGATGAGGGTGTTCAGGTAGACAGTTTCTGCATGCATTTAAGTTGTGGGACCTACCATGGCCTCAAGATGCTAGACAGGTAGATAAATTATGTTGATTTGAACCTTCCTTAGGCAAACTTCAGAGCTTTGAACCTGATGTGGGCAGCTACAGGAAGTCAGTGCATAGATCTGAACATTGGTATGACGTGTCCACTTTGGCTGATTAGTAATAAGACATGCAGCTGCATTTTGGATCATCTGGAGCAGTTTGATTATACATGCAGGTAACCCCATCATCAGGACATTGTAGTAGTGGAAATGAGATATGACCAGAACCTGCATTATATAGCATATTCAGAAAGTAATGGTGTTTCTGATGTTGTTGAGGGCAAATCTTCATGCCCTAGAGAGAGAGGAGGTGTGTTTGGCAAACCTCAGTCATCAATCATGCCCCAAGGACCTGTGGGAACAATTACTAAAGACCCAGTGTTTATGCAAATGCGGTGTTGTATTGAAGTTTTTGAAAGACTAGAACTTCTGTCTTGGAAAAGTTGAGTTGAAGATGTCTTTCTCTCATACAAGCAGAGATGTCAGAGAGACAGGCAGAAATGCGTGATGAAACAGTAGAGTCATCCAGTGGAAATTTCAGGAAGAGCTGTGAGTAGTCAGCATAACAATAACAGGAAAAGCCAGTGGATGATAAAACCGAGGGATGTAGATGGAAAAAGAAAACGACCAAGAACTGAGCCCTGCAGCACCCCGGTAGAGAGGCTGTGAGAGTTAGAAACATGGCCCTGCCAGAATACCTTCAAGGTTTGTCCAGATAAGTAAGACCAAAGCCGGGCCAGAGATGTACCAGAGATGCTCAAATCAGAGAGTGTGGACAGGGGGATCAGGTGGTTCCCCATGTCAAAGGCTTCAGATGGATCAAGAAGAACTATAAAAGAAAAACTGTGCTGCAGATTTTGCAGCTTGCAGATATTCCACAACTGTCAGGAGTGCCATTTCTGTGGAGTTACCAATCTCAAAGCCAGACTGGTTGACTTCAAGGAGGTTAAAAGAAAGGAAATCTGAAAGTGTTGGCCAAAAAGAGAGGGTTCAAGAGTAGGGTTCCTAAGCCGGGCCTTTTTAAGTGAGGTGGGGAAGGTGCCTGTTGTGAGAGATGTGTTAATGATTTGTTTAATGGTTGGCATTAGTGTGAGTGCTACTGCTTGAAGAAGACAAAGTTTGATCAGATGGAAAACTCCAGTCAGTCATTACACCTAACCTCAGTGGAGTTTCCCCGGTCTGACCCTGCTGGCCTGCCTGTAACTTTAATGTCATAAAAATACAATAACACCAACATTACCACTTAATTATTGTCAAATAATATAATCAATTATGAATAACTGATGGTAATCACATGAGCTAAGAAGGGAATGAAGAAGCTGAAAGCTGAGCAACATGACAAATACTTGAGTTTATTTGACAGTGATCCTGTCTGTGTCTCTTACCCTGTGAACAGATCAGATCTCAGACCTGCTGAGGCCTCACAGAGTCTGTCTGGTAATACCCATCATTCTGAACCATTCCAATCAACCATGTGGGAAATCAGCCAACCAACGGTTTGTGGTGAGTGATGTTTTTCCATCACTCCCCTGACATTTTATTTTCTATTTAATATCAATTTATCAATTAATATCAAGGTGTATAAGCAATAAATATTATTATCAATACCAATACAGCCTCTCTGTCATTAATTCTACTTCTATGATGATATAGTATCTCAGTTTTTAGGTTGAAACTTTGAGAAAGGTGGTAACCTCAGTCAGTATGTTATCCTAATCTTTATCATTATTATTATTATTATTATTTCCGTGTTATGTACGTTTTTCTGCACGTCAGAGACAATTCAAACTTACAGCAAATCACAAGACTTTCAGTTATCAGCATTGTATTCTACATAATAATATATTTTATGTTTTTTTTTAATAATCACAGTTTTAGTTTAGTTACTTTTTGGTGAATTTTCTTCTTCTCTGTGTGTATTGCATAATGTTGGCCCAGCTAGAGTGGGTGACATCACACACACTCTACCTTCTAGGTTCAAGTTTTATCAAGCTGTTTTTCTTTTTTTCTTCAGTCAACTTTACTCTTACCTCAGCAAATTATACATTAAAAAATAGGTATCTTTCAGGAAATGTAATTGGCCAGAAGCTCGGTGCCATCTGAAACTGTCATTGGACCCCATTATAATGGAGGTCCAGAAATGTTTAAAATCGCCGACCTGCCTTAGTTTTATTGAGTATCTTCCAAAAAAGTATATCACTGTGTTCAGTAAAGCCTTCTGCCACTCACAGTTTCTAATTTTTGTTAATAGGACTAATACTTTTACACATTTTGCACATTTTGCAAGGGAAAGTCTGAACAGTGAATGTTTGTGACTCAAATGTGTGTGACTCAGCAGTTCAAAAGCTGTTGTTGCAGTGGTAACAGACAGCTGAATCAGCTTTACAGATCAGCTTTTTTCAATTTTGCTTAGAAAATCATTTCAGTGCTGAATCATTCATTGCACATTTTCTTTTTGGAAATCCTTTTTCTAGTTGTACTATGTGTTTATTATTGAGGTGAAAGTGGGTAGTGGAGTTCTAGTGGACCTCATTTGTTTTAAATATGGTGGCCAAAACAACAGAGCCACTTCTTCTTATAAAGCACTCCAATATGACTCCACTATCCACTTTCACCTCAATATAAACACATAGTACAATTAGCACCTGTCTGACACCTTTTCTCTCTCCCTCTAATCATGTATCTCTGTCTTAGGTACTGAGCCTATGGAGAGGTTACCTGCTCATAAACAAGCAACCTGTCAGGGTAAATCACAGCTTAAATGTTAATACATCTGATGTTTTTCTCTAAGCTAAGTCCAATATCTAATCTGTCTCACATAAATGAAGCAAAAAAGAAAAATCTGAGGACTTGCAATATGCGGGTTGCAGGGACCTTGGCAAAGGGCTGTCAATTTAAACTATAAATCTCTCTTCATTTTCCAGCTGTTTATCTTTTTATGTGAGGTAGTTTAAAAATTTAAACCTTGAGCAATTATTCAGTTGAATAAAACTAAGAAGTCTAGAATAACTTTTTTGTGCTAGTGTTTTATCTTCATCTTGTAACTTTACCTTCATGAAAAACAGTTTGAGGATAGTTTGACAAGTATAATTAGGCTTAGGTTAGGAAGAGGTTAAGGACTGGAGTTCAGGTCGTGGTGTTATGCCACAGAGAGTCCTTAGAGGTGTGAAAAGACAACTTTGTTTGTGTATGTGTATGTCTATGAGTATGTGTCTATATGTACAGATGGAGAGCACATTCAGCTACCTGGAGATTTGCTCAATCAACATTCACAGTCTCACACAGGTACAGCTCCAATAATAGGCCAATAAGACCTATGTGTCTTTCCAAAAATCAAACATCATGCATGTATGACATCATATGTGTGTTGCAGGTTGTGTTAGAGACAGATAGACAGACTCTGTCTTTCAGTGTACTACATGTTGAGGATCTTGAGGCCATGGTAGGTCACATGACTGCCTCATTGAAGAGGATCTTCCCTGATTCATCTCCGGGGTGGGTCTCACTTCTACAACCTGCTACATGTCTGAATACACACATATCTAATAGACATTATGTGTATATACTGCATCTACATCCTTGTTTGTTCCTCATGCAGGTGCTGATTAATACTTAATTGACTTTGCACATAGTTTCCTGAGGGTTTAAATAGAATCACAGAGAACAAGGGGAGAGAATGAAACTTTTGACTCTGGCATTCCTATGCCTTTTCCTCTAGGTCCACCATGAGAATGACACTTTTAGTTTTAAGGAGAATTCTCATACAAATGTATGTTCCTGCCAGGGTGTATTGTAACAATTGTGATCCCCTGATTTTTCATCGAGTTAAGTCATCAGGTCAAATTTCACTTTGTCCATTTCACTTTGTCCCACTCACTGGCTTTATTGCCAAACCATTGACATTATCTTTAATGACAGTTAGCAAATGAATACATGATAGAATGTGAACAGACTAAATATTAAAATAACAAAAAAACTAAGAACTTAAAAATACATTTATTATTACCTTGGTTATATTAGTATTGAGCCCAAAGTAAAGCTGTGACTAAGAACAGCTTCACAGAGCTGCTGGCACAGCTATAGAGTCTTTGTCTTGTTATACTTTATATATTATAAACTCTATTTCTTGCTCTGTCATCTTCAGAAAGTTGTTAAAGACCATCACTCCAGATCTACAGCAGAGACTCATCACATTTACTGGTGCCATAGAAGAGCAGCTGAATAATCAACCTGCATCCTGTGGTATGTTCCTTTCATTTTACAGCATTTTAACCATCATGTGTCTGCTGACTAATGTTGACTATCACCTGTTATTGTTTCACCTTGTGTTATCTAGGGGGGTTCTCTGACACTTACGCGGCTTTGTGTGATTTCAATGAGA